>NW_010516822.1:42433-83256 GCF_000687285.1 Phaethon lepturus
TTTTTTCTTTTCTTACTGTTGCAAGATGCTTTTGCGTTCTGGTTGCAGTTAAACCTCTTTTTCAGGACTGAAGCAAAAAAAGGTATTGAGTGATTTGGTCTGCTTGGCATCATCTTCTGCTAGCACAGGTTGTTTATGAGAAGAAATATTTCCTCCCTCATTTGTGAACACATAATAACACCCCATAGCAAATGAACCAAAATTCTACCTAAAAGCTTTGATTGTTGTCTTAGTTGCATTCTTAGAAAGAAAAACATACCAAGAGACTCATAACTTCCCCCTGTTGGCTGTAAGCAGACCTGTGACAAATGCTTGTAGTTTATGCAGCATGGATTAAAAATGCATCTAAATTTTAAACTGTTGGTGGCATGGATAATATTTTGTCACTTGTTTATTCAGCCATAAGTAACAGTGATAAGAGTGTCCACACTTAAAGTTTTTTGGAAGATCTACTCTAGTTTTTTTGAGAACTTAACAAAAAGTCTCAAAACGAATTTCTCTGAGACCTTCTCTTTGGAGTAGATCTGCGATCTGCAGATTTTTTGTTTTCAAAAAGCTGGAGATGTAGGAAAACCTTCAGACTGATCATGAAGGAAAAACCAATAATGCTACAACCATATGGCAATGGATTTCACTGCACTAGGATAAGTGAGATATGAGCATGATATCTAAAAAAACTACCTATCTTGGGGGAAAACAGGTATTATCTAAAATTTGGCAAGGCAATGCCAACACATGTAAGGAAGCAAGGTGCATGAGTCCATCCAAAATTATATTAATGTTAGGCTGACAACCAGTTCAGGCATTTTTAAAAGAAAATATTTTCCTTATTTTATACCTGAGCCTCACAGCTGCTTTTGCTGTATTTCTTACTGATATATAGTTATATGACAGTAGATGTGAACTTTTTAACTTTTTCCTTGATTTTTTTTTTTTTTTTTTTTGGTCTTCATCTTTCATATGACACTCTTTTCCTGAAAAACACTAATAATCTACTAATAATCTTTTCCTTTACTCACAGGATAAGTTTTTCTGGTCTGCACAGATCTGAAAAAAAACAAACCCCAATCCATAAAGATAAAGCTGGATGATCTGAAGTCAGTTAATATTTTTGGAATAGTAAAGAGTATTTTGAACCAATTTAGGCAGAAAGAAGTTAAATGTAGTTGAGTTTTATATTGTTATAAAGAAACTGTTCACTATGTTGTATTTTGTGAACATTTTTATCTATACTTTGATGACATGCAGGGTGGAATAACATTAGAATGGAAAGAGCTGAATGAGAACAGAAATTCTTCCCTCTTCTTAAAATGTAGCTTGTGCCTTTTACCAGTCTGCATATAGAGATAATTTTGCTTTTTAGGTAACTGAATGCTTGGACTGTTGCAAGACCGCAGCTTGTCTTTATCTGGCACAGAATTTAAAACCATCCTAAAATAACTTTTCAACAAAATACACAGTCTCTTAAAAAACCAAAAATTATCTTGATCCCTAAAATGTTTGTCTAGTTAGAGCAGCTCTAGTCCTGAATGTTAGCAAAGATGTTCCTGCATCAGAATGAACTCTCTTCTACTCGTACATACGTTCTTTTTCCAATTTCTTTTTCTTAGTAACCTATCCTGCCAATCTATCACTGGCATAAGGTTGGCACAATTTGAAACTGTAGAACTTGGTATTCCTTTGTGTTGCTATAAACCTTATGAAATACTGTGACATGGCACAGTAATTTAATGGTGTTCTGTACCTAACGGTTTTGAAGAGGAGAGTGTGGACAGTGAGCAGATTTGGTTATGGGTATTTCCTAGCCTTAGAAAGTACTCCTTCCAATTTTAATAAATAAAATTTCCTGAGATACCCTCTTCTCAGTGTGAAAAACCTTTTTAGGAACACTTTGTGAATACGCAGAAATCTGGAGGACGTTAGCATTGTACTTTAAAATGTCCCGTGTTAACTGCCACTGTGAATGGTTTATCAATGTACAGAATACATTTGATGTGAATTTGGAATTTTCTTTTCCCAAGTAACTTCTGGCTGTTTAACTTGTTCTTATGCTTATTCAATCGATTAGATTTTTTTTTTGGTCCATATTTTGGTAGTTGGCTTATTTTCTGCAATTTTATAGGTAGTTATTACTTGCAAGCAGATAATGTGATCTTGTTGTTAGCTGGGGGGTAAAACAGATATTTTTTTAATACATTATATATATATATATAGTCTTAATGCTGTTAGCAAGCTAATTTTTTGATGTAGAGTTTGCAACTTACATGAACATATGTAAATGTTTTCAATAGGTTATATCAATCTGTAAAAATTCTGTACTCCTTTGGAATTTTTGTGACCTATTCAATTCAGTACTACGTCCCTGCGGAGATTCTCATTCCAGCTATCACCTCCAAAGTGGAGCAGAAGTGGAAGTTACTCAGTGAGCTTGTGACAAGAGCACTATTAGTCTGCTCAACTTGTAAGTATGTGCAGAACATCCATAAAAAGCTTGTTGTTGGGGCCTGCTTATTTAAATAAATGTTTTGTTATTTATTTTTCCAGAGGCTAACAAACCTGAAATTTTGTTTCAATGATTCAGTATGTTTTGACTTTCATGAACAAGTGACTCTAATGTTGTCTTTGTATTCTAACCACACTTTTTTTGGTAGGCGTGACCAATTATTTGACAACCATATCTTTTGCCAATAGTGCTCTAAAGCTTCCAACTTGAAAATAATTTTCTTAGAATAAAAGTTGTTAAGTAATAGACACACATTGCTGTTTCATAGTAGCATTTCTCTGTGTGATCTGCAGTACATGCTGCTCCTGGAGAAATCCTTTTTCTGTTTTGTTGGTCTGACGATTAAGCCTAAGGGGTGCTGCTCTGTATCCGTAAAATAGCACTGGCAAACATGGATGCCCGGATGCTTATTTTAGGTGATAACGCTCCAAAGTAGTTTTGTATCTCTGCCCTCACTGCCTGTTACTCCTATTGTTTTTCTCACTTGTCCCCTACTCTTCCCATTCTTCCTACTGTGTTTCTGCTTTTCTCACAGCTAGTCTAGGTATCAGAGATACTAGTAGGAATCAGCAGTGCTCATTGAATGGTGAGCATGGTCTCATCTAGGAATCGATATTCCTGAAGGTAATGAACTGAGGAGGAAGTTTAGGTTTGTTTTTACAGCTGCCATCTAAAGGGAATATAGGAAATATTCATAGGAAGGTAATGTAATATATGTAATAGCATAGGAAGCTTTTCTCAAAGATGTTATAAAAAAATGTTTCTAGTACAAAGCTGTCTGCTTGACTCCATCATTTGTACTCAAAACAAGCTTTTACATTAAGAAGAATCAAAACTGCCAAACAAGCAAAAACCTCTAAACCTTGTTTATTAGTGGGGGAAGGATTGATGAAAGAAGAGTTTAGTTTTTGTTGGCTCTGTTCTGGTGAGTGCTGACCAGTGGCTAATGTGCTGGATGGCAGCTAATAGTTGTTTGTTGTCAAAGAGAACTTGAACATCCAGTGAGACATTCTTAAGGTCAAGCTTGTTGAGAGAAACAGCCTAATGTTGGTGCAATTTAACTACTGCAGTAAGCAAAGGGAAATACCATTGTTCTAATAACTTGCTGCTCTGAAAATACATCTGCTACCTGAAATTTAAAAAAAAAAAGTGAAAAACTTTTTTGAGTAATGAAGTGCAAATCTCCTGAAGCACCATGTAGCCTGTGTTCTTCAAGTGTTCATGGTGCGTAGTGAACCTGTTAAAATTTTAAGGTTGAGGATAGATGAATAGCTCTTGGAATACCTGAGGGACATCTAGATCAAAATGCTTCAAGCTCCACTTTTTAGTGTCTGTCCAGGACCCCAGTAAACTCTCCAGTCTTAACCATATCTTGGTGTCATGACACCCTCAGCTTCCACTCATTTTCTGTTGCCCTTTATGGGTCCCTTATAACATGCCCTGGTAATGATACCGCAATAGATTTGAAAATGTAAAATTCTTGTAGATCCAAACTGTTGTTTACAGCTTAAGATTTTGAGAGTTTATATGTGAAAGAAGTTTTCAAAGATATGTATGAAGAGAAGAGCTTGTGGTGAATAGGTTTAAAAGCACATTTCCCTGTTTAAGTGACTCCGTGATATTCAGCCATAGTTTCTTGTTTTGTTTTTTTTTTTCCTCAATTTTATTATTGAGTGGTGTAATTGCTGGGAAGGCAAAACTGGGAAACAGTCTCCAAGAAAAGGAAGTAGAAAAAGCAAGAAAATTAGCTTTAAAATCTGGAAGAGAAGACTGTGAAAGCTTAAAAGAAATGAAAGCAAATCAGAGGTAGGGTACCTTGTGAGTGGGACCTGAAAATAGAGCGGTTACCTATTGGGTATAATTTACTACAGTTGGGTGAGTTTGTACAGGAAAAACATAATCCAGCATGAGTTGTGGTAGGTCCCTTTTTCCCAGAGGTATTTTGGCATATATTCCTTCTTCTTTTTGTTTTTGTGCAATTATGCATTGTGCTGTTTTTTTTTCCCAGATGTTTATAGCTTTACAAAATATCAGCTAATGGCCTTTCTTTTCTGAAGGCATAATGAATACTTTGAAATGATTCAATATAAAGTGAATGCTATATCTTTATTTTGTTTTTAAAAAAATGTGTAGTAAAATTTGACCTGGTTTGTGCATTCAAACTTATCTGTGATGTGAATCTGTAAAACAGAACTGCTGTAGTGTTAAAGGTGTTAGTAGGGTATTTAAGAGTATTAAATTGTTGGCTGCAAGACACAGAAAAGTAAAATTAAAAGTTCACTCTTAAATGTTTAATATTTGCCAGGCTGTTGTATGATACGTTGTATTTATCCTAGCTGTCATTTCAGGTTTTTTTTCAAGTGGTTTCTACGATTTGTATGCATACAGTATCTATAGTACTTTTTCACCAATAATTGTGTAAGCTCCCATCCTTACACTCATCTTCTGTTTGCCATTTTTCATTGAAGCACTGGTTATAAACAGAATTGATATCAATAATGCTTCGCTTTCACTAAGTGCAGAACAAGGTTCCTGATGTGATTCAGAAAGTATTTCTTTCTGAATAGAAAGAAAAAATCCAAAACCTTTTAAATTGAGTTTTAAAAATGAAATGGTTTAGTATCAGTGACAGAATATGTTGTAATGTCTGGACCATTCAGAGGTCATACACTGATTACAGGAACTCTGTTTGCTTGAAAATAATTCTCTGGAAAGAGAAACTTCAGCTCTGTTGCTAATAACACATTAGCTTTTTAAGAGAAGACTTGAAAAATCAGTTATTACTAATTTTTGGGGCTTTTGCATTACTCAAAAAATTAGGTCATTGTTTTATTGTTGCAGTATATCAGAAACTTTGCTGGGGAAAAAGTGTACCCTGGAATGTTGTTGGGGTTTTTTGTTTGTCTGGTAAGGTTTATTTTAAGTAAGGACTTAACAAATGACTGGAGATGTAACATGCATCCAAAAAAAACATATGCCTTGCTTATGGTTTTTCATTATTTACTTTCTCACTTTTGGGCACTTAGCATTGCAGGAGGATGATTACAAGTATATTATGTCTTTTTAGATTTGCATGTTCTGCTTCCTCTGCTATTGTTTCACAAAAGAGACCTTATCTGAAGCATGCTATGGAAAATACATTTGATCCCTAATGTCCCCAGGCTGAGCCAAGCCTTCAAGCTTGGGGCAGGAGAGGAGCATACTCAGCGGTTGGGAAGTGCATGGCTGGGCTGGGTGGTTGTTGCTCTGGGAGTAGCTCAGTTCCTGAGAAGCGGTGAGATTACCTTGACTCTCTTTCTAGACAGAACTGGTAGTTAAAGCTGTTCAAAAGATTGCATTTTACCATATTGGAAAAGAAATATAAATAGATTTAAGAACAATGTTTGCAGTAGGTGTCTGAAATTTCACATCTGTTCTTAACAGCTTTTTCAAGACTCTGACACGCTATTATTCAAGGTAAAAGCAAATAGTAAAGAGTATTTTTGCTGTGAGAGTGCTAGTCTGGCAAAAGCTGCTTTTCCTTTGGTTATAGCCCTTTCTTTCTACTTCCTAAATAAGGAAACAGTGAGTGGAAATGACTTGCCAGACCATGTTCCCTACTGCTTTTCTCCCTTCTTCCAATTTAAAAGCATATTAGTATTGTATGGGTGAAAATGCAAGTCAGATACTTTTAAATTTTAAGTAAAAGAAGGGGTCATTTCCTGTTTCTTTGATATTGAACATTCCTCTCCATTTCGTTTCCAAGAGAGGTAGATCTCTTCATCTTTCTTTGGATTTCACTGTGTATGGTCTAGCAAGTTGGAAGGTCATGCCACACTTCATACATTGTAACACTAAACGCTTGTTCTACAAACTCCGGTGAGCACCATGTGCACTGACTGGAGGGATGTGCTAGGCTTCTGGTCAAAGTCTAGACTAGAGCTGGAGACTGGGTGTCATAAATGTGTGGTTTAGGCCACTTAAAGAATCACCACCAAGGGGTACTAGAGAGAAAAAAAAAAAAAAGATTTTAATATGAATTTCTAAAAAGCATGACGTAACAGAATTAGATGGCAAGGTTCATTCTATCCCTTATTCAACATAGAAAAAGCATACAAAGAGAAATCAAATCAGAATTGGGTTAAAATGATTTACACATGGATTGGGGGAAATGATTTACATGGGATGAGGGAAATCGAGTCAGAAGCAGGTTGTCGTAATTTATATAGGGATTATGGAAAGAAGGTGAGGGAGACCTTCTGGTTGAGTCATGAGGTTCAGAGTGGACCTCCTTGCTTTCCAAACTCCTTCTCAGAGAGGAGTCTAGGTGTGGCTGAATCTACTCCTCAGACTTGACCAACAGTTTATGTCTGAAGGTGTTGGGTACAAGGAAAGATGACAAGACCCTCCTGTTGAGTTACGAGGTTCAGAGCAGACCCCCTTGCTTTCCAGACTCCCATTCAGAGGAGTCTAGGTGTGGCTGAATCCATTCCTAGTCTCGAACTTGATTAATGGTTATATATATCAAAAGGGCAAATCACATACACACCCAGAGACAGATACAGAGAGAGAGAGAGATATAAAAGTATACCTGTTAAAAATCCCGCTTCAATTCAGTGAAATATTCATGTCAAATGCCTTTGCATTTCTCAGCAGGCGAGGGTTAAGCCTCCAGGAGTGGGGGTTTCAGCCCAGGTCCCATCGTCAGTCTTTGGTGGCAGTCTTCTGAACTTTGCAAACTTGAGAGTTTGTGAGCTCTGAGAGGCATCCCACTCAGAGAGAGATGCTAGGTGCAGGCTGCTGCAGTCCAGGAGAGCTCAAAGGACTTCAGTTGGGACTGCTGTTTATAGGATTGGGAAATGATTGACTTTAGGCAGCAGTAAATTTCCATCCTGGCCACAATCTGGGTTGATAGTTACTGGAATTCTCAAATTTCCAGAAATGCTGGTACTGATTGTTCCAGGGCTGTCAGAAGATCATTAGTTACTGCTGCTCTTGTTCCCCACCCCAGCCAGGCAACCACATGCCTGGTACAGTCAGTGCCATTCCCCACCTTAGCTATTTGAGAGTGCTTGGTACAGTCAGGGGGCTCTTAAATGCCAAACTCATTGCACAAAGGCCAAGACTTGCCAGGCAACTGAATTCCTATGTTGCAGAGTGGCCCAGGGCAAGTGTGTGTGTGTGTGTGTGTCGGAATGCACCACCACAATCCACCCTGTGACTAAAGTCAGTCCATCTCTTTCTCGCAGAGTGGCAGTGTGGTCGCCTCTTGCCTCTGTGCCTATAACAGATCAGTGTTATAGTCCAACTGTAATTTTCGGGAAATTTTCGTGTTAGGTTAACCTTTATAATTGTTATAGCATATATGTTATTTCATTAAATGATATTAAACAACATTATATATATATATGAGGAGGTTCTTGTAATAGCGTAATTTGATGTATTATGCTCTAAGTTTGGATGTATAGAACAATGTTTGATAATGAACATAGTATAACAAGAGTCAATAGAATTACGATGGGATGTAACATCTGGTTCGGTGTCCCCGTTGCTGTTGGAGGCCATCCAAATACTGTTCCACCAGTGATGTTCCCCATCTTTCTTCACCCTTTCCTTCCAGGGCACAGTGTATCTCTTCTGCATCGTGATGAACAGTTTTGTGTCCAGTGTTTCGGACGCGTTCTAGGAGTTGGCTCAGGTCATCCTGTTGTAACAGTTTTTTCACCAATGTGAGATTCATTCCAATAGGGGTAGGCAATAAATCTTGACTCAATGTATAATTAGGTTGTAACAATTGATAAAATGTGACAGGAGCTGAATAAATTTGCATCCCATAATCTTGGTACTAGCACAGTTTCAGGGGTTTTACCGGGGGGGTTGATTTGCTCTTAATGCCAATAAAGATGATTTTAATGGGTGTTCTAATTTGTTTAGGCTGTCTGTTTGTTAATTAGGACTTCAGGGGTTTCATTTCATATGTTTCAAAATGACGAACATTTTGCTCTGTATCAAGACAAATGTCTTGAGTGTTGATGGTATTACTTTCACAGATAAATCCCTGTTGTTCTTACACAACACATGCATCAACACTGACAGTTTGCCATTTGTTTCATTTCTGTTGAGCCCATATTCTATGTCCTAATGGATAGAGTACAATTCCGTGGTGATGTAATCCCAGCACAATGATTGGGTGTATGATGTATACCGAAGCATTGTGTACTGTTAAAAGAAAAGCTGTGGCTTTACTGTCAGTAGAGTCCTAAGTGAAGTTAACTAGATGCCTCCAGGATTGGAATTCCTTTTCAAGTTTGGTTGCATTATCCCAGATTATCTTCCGAATTTCAGTGAGTAACATTCCTTCTTCTTCTCTAATAATAACTACTACTACAGACTGCATCCATAATTGTCCTTGGATACAACTTGAGGCAAGAGAGGTATTACCTTGAGTTGCTCCAAGGGCATTTATAATTAATTGATGGTCATTTTCTTCTGTTTGTTCCCAGTGAGGTAGAATGTTTGATAGGAGCCATTGACTTTCTCCTAATGCCAATAAAGATTATTTTAATGGGTGTTCTAATTTGTTTAGGTCATCAGTAGTAGTTGTCAGTTTGTTAATTAGGACTTCAGCATCTGGACTATTCAATACTCCCAGTCCTGTTCCAACGATACCCGTTAGATCTCTCCTTGATAGTTTTGGAGAGGTGAGGGTTTGTCCATGCAACCATGTCAACCATCCTGTGTAAGATGTATGCAGGAATGGTGAGCAGGTAGGTTTAGTTGCAGAGATGTCAACCTGCATTGGCAGCTGTTTGAGAGACCTTGACGGGTTGAGTAACACTTGCTGTTGCCCTGTGTTTTTAATTATGTAGGGACCGGTGTTATAAATGTGAGGAGACAATTTGATAGGAGGCTGAATTGGTGAATATGATCATTCAATATCAATCTTGAAATGCAGATGTAGGTTGGAAAAAGAGTTGGGGTCTGTCCAAAGGCACATTGTGAGTCCTGGATGTAGGTATAGTAAAAGTATACCAGCACTTGTGTTTGAAAGGACAGTCATGTCTGTGTTGTTTTTCCTTGACATACTTTACAATAATGTGCAAAGTTGTTGTCATCGATGTAGATTAATTTTATCCTGTAAAAGAAAAGAGAGAAAAGGTTTCGGTGGGGAAGGCCGAACGGGTAACCCGTTTTATGATGCAGGATAAATCCATCATGTACTAATTCTATGTTTTGCACCATTGGAATTGGTATTTGCACCTGCTATCCCATGCATGCAGACCATGCTAGCTTCTCTGAAGAAAATTAACTCTGCCCTAGCTGAAACCAGGACAGAGGTTTAGTTAGAGTCATGGAGTTGCAATACTGCAGCTGTTAGTGGGGCTGTGTTACCATTTAAGTGCCAGTACGCAATAGTTAATCTCCATCTCCCCTCTGGTTTTCTGACTGGCCAAACCGGTGAATTATATGGAGAGTGGGTTCTGGAGATGATTTGTCACTTTTCCAAATCTGCTATTACCTCAGAAATTCCATTTTGTGCGGCAGCAGAAATTGGGTATTGTGGGACGTTAATAACTTTTGAATCGGGGAGCTCAGGGTCTGCGTGGAGTGCTCGCACTGTAGCCTCTGGAATGTTAGCAATGTTAGGGTCAATTTCTGAACCAAAGGACCACACGCTGCCATCCGGCAGGTGCCAAGTTCATCCATTCAAAACATAGAAACCCGAAATATTTTCTATCCTGCTCTTTAACTGCAAAATGAGCAGGCCACATATGCTTCTCGCCCGGGAGCCATAAATTAACCTTCGCAGTTTGGCGAACAGCACTTGCTCCACTTACACTTGTGGTTTTAACTCTTTGCTGTCCAGGTTGTATACCTAGCGTCTCAGCATCCTGTTGTGTTAATATGGAAATTTGTGCTCCCATATCTATTAGGAATTTTATTAATTGTTGTTGAGGACCAACTGGGATCAAAATATATGGGCCATTGTTATTTATCCATTGATAAGGTTCCACTAGCAAGACAGACAGACCCAGTTGTTGTCCAGGTGCTATTTGGTTTTTTGACCTTGAATTTTGGGGAGGAAAAGGGTCATCACTGCCTCTCGGAGCTGATGATGATGTCTGAGTGTTTAGAGTGTTTTCTCTTTGGTTGTGTATCTGAAACGCATGAATTAGATCCTGGATAATGCTAGGAGATTGTCTTTGAATTGCAGCTTTCAGAATGCATAATGCTAGTGCTTGAGGATACAGTTCTTTCCACCTCTGGGTTCTGAGTTGGCGACACGTGAGTTCTGATTCTTGGGAACTACTTTGAGGTGATTGTTTAAGCTGTCTAATGCTATGACCCGTAATTTTGGTTTCATTAGATAAATCACCCCATGCTATATCTCGCCCATGGTTTATGGTATCATGCAGTAGTGTTGCCCAGGTAGGGAGCTGTTTGTGCATTAGTCCTTCTTCCTGGTCATCAGCAGCGTTTCGCATGTCTAATAGGGCATTGAAATCTGTATCTCTTCTAATTTCATCTTGTTTTGCTATGAGATAAGGCTTGAGTACGGGGCAGCTCCCTTAATTAATGGCTTTAGCATTTCATGATTTACAGCTGCTGATACAGGAATGTTGTGAGGGCTGTGTTCATGCGTAGCCTGGATACAGGCGGCTTTTGTAATAGCTGTGGAGAGCTCATTTAATGATCTAATGGGTATTAACTGAGGCTCTCCTTTCTCCAGTATATGTATTCCGCCAGCCCAGTATGCCACTCTACTTGTTATCGAGTGGAGATCATTAAGGGGGTTCAGGTCCAGCATTCAAAAAGACACCAGGGCCACAAAATCCATTGGCTTCATCACCG
This sequence comes from Phaethon lepturus, assembly GCF_000687285.1. Classification (NCBI taxonomy): domain Eukaryota; kingdom Metazoa; phylum Chordata; class Aves; order Phaethontiformes; family Phaethontidae; genus Phaethon; species Phaethon lepturus. The sequence goes on from NW_010516822.1 coordinate 53,769, forward strand.
TTTAGTAAGATTCTATCTCCTCCAGTCAGACATACTCACCGTAAATATTCAGTTTCAGTCTCACCTGGCCTATGGCCATAGCGTTCTTGTACATAAGCCATCTGAACTGGATCGAACAGGGTTGTTTTTCAGGTCCGATCTCCTGCTGCACCCTGAGGTCCAGTGGTTTCCTCTGTTTTTATAATGGACCTGACTTCATGGTTCAGGAGATTTGAAGGAGATAAGGAATCCTTTTTTTTTCAGTTCCCTATCATCAGAGTCACCTCATGTGTTCCCGTCGCACTTTTCAGGGGATACAATTAATTTCCTAATCTGCACAATGTAGGGGGGATGAGGAGACTGCATAAGCATCATTTCAACCTTTTACACCAACTTTTGTTTCTACTCCTTTTCTTCCTGTAACTGTTTCTGCAGCTGCTCAATTTTCAAAAACAATATTAATTCAGCTGCTTTTCTGCCTTCTATTTTTTCCTTTAGCTCCTGCTCCCTTTTATTGTTATTCTTCCTATCTTGACAAGCAGCTTCTAGGCAGGCGCCTAACACTTTGCAAGTAATTTCTTCAGCCTTTCCGTCCTTTGTATGGCCCCTGGCCTCCTTTAGCTGTTTTTCCACGGCTGCCTGATCATACCAATTATCATGAGCTCATTCTTCTGAGCATTTGGGACTCAGACTTATTCCATGCTTTCGTATGTAATCAGCGATACCACTTGCCATCCTGCTGACTATGCCAATTTGTCACGAATGAGTGCTTTTAGGCCTCTTAAAGAATCACCGCCAGAGATATTAGAAAAATTTTAATATGAATTTGTAAAAAGTGCGGCTTAACAGAATTTGATGGCAAGGTCCACTCTATTACTTAGTCAATATGGAGGAAGCATACAAAGGAGAAATGAAATCAGAATGGGGTTAGAATGGATCCGGGGAAATGATTTACACAGGGTCAGGGAAATCAAATCAGAAGCGGGTTGTTGTAATTTATATAGAGATTAGGGAAAAGAAGATGAGGGAGACCCTCCCGTTAAGTCATGAGGTTCAGAGCGGACCCCATTGCTTTCCAAACTCCTTCTCAGAGAGGAGTCTAGATGCGGCTGAATCCACTCCTATTCCCAGACTTGATCAATGGTTTTTGTCTAAAGATGTTGGGTACAGGGAAGGATGAGGGAGACTCTCCTGTTGAGTCACGAGGTTCAGAGCACACCCCCTTGATTTCCAAACTCCCATTCAGAGGAGTTTAGGTGTGGCTGATTCCGTTCCTAGTCCTAGACTTGGTCAAGGGTTTATGACTAAGGGAATTAACTGCAGGGATCTTGCTGTGGTGATTTAACATATGATTTTGTGTTTTGAATAACTTGAGAATGGCAGTAATGTAATGTGGAATAGTAGTAATTTAAAATTCCCTAATGCTGTTAGGGTAAATCACAATGTTAGATTATATAATTTTCTAATAAAGCTTAGTAACACAAGAACTTAATTAAAGACCTAACAAGGTTCGCAAATGACACACACACAGAGATATAGATGTAGAGATAGAGACATAGAAAGAGCTATATAAGTAGATGTATCTGTAAAGACATACACAGAGAGTCACGTAAAGATATACCTATTAAAAATTCCCCTTGAGTCCATTGAAATACTCACGCCAAATGTCTTTGCATTTCTCAACGGGCGAGGGTTCAGCCTCAAGGAGTGGGGGTATCAGCCCAGGTCCCATCGTCGATCTTTGGCAACAGTCCTCTTGAGATTTGCAAACTTGAGAGTCTATGAGCTCTGAGAGGCGTCCCAGTCAGTGGGAGATGCTGGTCGCAGCCTGGTGCAGTCCAGGAGAGCTCAGAGGGTCTCACGGAGAACCGCTGTTTATAGGGTCGGGGTATGATTGACTTTAGGCAGCAGTAAATTTCCATCCTTACCACAATTATTTGCCCATAATACTTGAAATTCCAGTGACACTGGTACTAATCCCCCTGTGTGACAATTAGATAAAATATGTTCCAGAGCTATCAGGGGAGGATTAGTTACTCCCACAACTGCTAGTCCTGATACGGTCAGTACCGTTCCCCACCTTAGCTGTGCAAGAGTGTTTGGTATGGTCAAGGGGCTCTCAACCGCCAGACCCATAGCACCAAGGCCAAGGCTTGACAAGTGTTCCAGGAGCAAGGCGGGGGGTGAGGGATTCCACCACCACACATACGTATTTTAATTTGAACCAGAAATGAGTTTCATTTGTTTTTCTCACAGATTTTACTGAGTATTTGTGGTATTTGAATGTCAGATAACTTCAGTACTTCAAAATATCTTTCAAGGTGGAATTTTTATAATGGTGAATGTATTTACCCTGATTTTATATCTTTAAAACATGTCACACAAATAGTTTGGATCTGCGTTTACTGCATCTGCTCGGATACAGGTTGGGCACCGTGCCCATAGTTCAGCCCTTAGCTGAGCCTATTACGTGATGGGCTTGTGGCTGGTGCACATTGGGATTAATCATCTGAGAGTGAAGCTTCTTAGTTTGCTTCTGAAGGAACTGGACCATCCTGGCTGAATTTTTAAAAGCTTTGTTAGTAACTTTACTTAGACCAGTATAAGTTTTGCTTTTATCTTTTGAGAGACTGGTTTGTCTGGGAGAACAAAACGAAAACCACCTACCCCAATGAGTCCTGTTTAGTGCATTGCTTGAAATAAGCTGCCATTATATCATGGGAGTCTTTTACTCTTCTGTGTTTACCTGGCACTAAGATCATGGTAATTCTGTAAGGGGAAAGTTTGAAGAGATTTTGTTGAGCGTAAACAGTTACATTCTCCTATGTTAACAACTTCAGAATATGCTGAGCACGAGTCTGGAGATACCAGCTTCAACTGCCAAACATTAGTCAATATGGGTGCTAAATAGCATCGAACAGGTTCACTTCTATTGATGCCTCTCAATGAAAATTGTGGATAAAAAATGTAGGATGTGGCAAGAATATAAGTTCCTAGTAGAATGTAAATGTAAATTTCTTGCTTACTGTCTAGCAAAGGCTTACTCATGTCTTCTGTCAGAAGGGCACTAACATTAAATTGTGCTAGCTGGAGCTTTTGGAAGAATTAAAAAAAAAATAGTATTGTGAAAACGATTTTCATCTGAATGGTGGCAGCACATCCATGAAGAAGCAAAGGAATAAAACAGAAAAGAACAATTTAAGCAGTACCTTATTTTTTAAAGAGTAAGTTGTGTTTGATTTATTAGTTTCAAGATGGCAGTGAAAGAATTTTTTTTGTGAATTGATAAAACCTTCTGAAGAGCATCAGGAGATACAATGGAGAAGACTGGAATTGAAAGTTAATAGTATCTTTCATCCACAGCAGAAAATGATCTTTTTTTAATAGCTTAATTTAGGGCTGTAGTCCTCCAGCCGTGGCGCTCCTGTTAAAATTAATATTAAGAAATATGGCATTTGAACGTGCATGTGGAGATATCAGTTGAATTGTCCCCTGTTTTGATTGTTAGCTTGAAATGAAACAAATGTAACTGAACGGCTGATCCAGCTGAGTGTGAACTGAGCTGTTAGTGAGCTGCTTTCCATTAAAAAAAAATTAGCCTGAGCTTAGTGTGTAATTTTACCAAGAGAATAAATGAATTATTCAGTTGAACTTATCAGTTATGCTTGTCTAAATATTGTCGCATTTTAGCTGGAAAAGAACAGTTCTTGATGCTGAATGAGGTAACATGATGTCGTGTCTAACAATTAGACACAAGATAACATGATGTTTTTCAGATATCTTGCACTGTTTAATGGCATTGTGCCAATAAAATACTTGCTTAGAGTAGCTGCAGCAGAGATAACGTGAAGGAATTTTGAGATCTCTGTAGATTTTAATACATGCTTTTAGGATTAAGTCATAATCATTTATATAGAAGTGGTTTGGGTATCAGTCATTAGACACAGAACTTTTTAATAAAACTTTGTTCATTTAAAAGGGTAATATTAATGACAGATAAACTGAATAGTTAATTTTGTGATTTAAAAAAAAAAATCCAGATGGGATTTAGAATATGTGTGTGGACTGTTAGCAGGCCCCTTAGCCACAAAATAATTGTTGACGAGTTGTCAAAGGAATAAAATAAATATTTGATTAATTGATTTATTTTTTTTCCTCCAGTGTGGGTTTGTGGATGGTGGGTTTGGTTTTTTTTTTTATATAGGTGGCCAATGAGCATAATTATTATTTTCTAGTAGAAGATCCTGTGCTGTGACTCTCACTTGAGAGATGAGAAGAAACATCATTGTGTGGGTTTTGGGCATATGCTTAGCCATAAGAAATAGAGATGTGAAATCCAGGTTCTTCCAACCTTTTTGAGTATCTTTGCAAGAAGAATGGATCTCTTAATGTCAGGGTTATACGCTGATTATGATTTCTTTCTTTTGATGTGCCATATGAATTATGGCACATCTTATGAGTTGCTGTTGGTGTAGGCATCATTTTATGTACGTATAATAACTAATGTTCTTTCTCACAGGACAAATACTAAACTTTTTTTTACCTGATTTTAACATACGGATTCCAAATGTCTGTTGATTATGATTAATGGTTAAATGTTATGGACTATTTGAATGATGCCAGAGGTGTTTCTTATTACTGGTTGTTCTGGAGTTGTTAACTTGTGCATATAAATTGTATGAGAAATCAGGTTGGGGATTTTCTTTCTAAAACTAGCACTGCTCCAGAAATAACCATAGGATCTAACAGAATGGTCTAATACTAGTATTCATGAAAGCCTTATGAAGCCAACTGGTTTAGTTCTTCCTTGTCATCCATTGCTTCAGCTGACAGCAGATCTTCTCTACCAGTGACTCTGATACGGACCCAAACAAGATATTACTTGCAAATGATTGTATTTTTAAACCTTATACAGAAAGTTAAGGTTGTAACTTAAATTCCTGAAAAGTTAAAACATGTCCTGCTTTTTTGTTTGAATTGCTGCTGTGTAGGTTGGACCTTCTTCTGTTAAGGTGTTCATTAGTATTCTGTGAAGAAATTCAGATTGGAAGTGCAGCTGTTTTTCAGATTTTTTTTCTAGGTATGGGGCTGGAAGAAAAGATTGGGCTTTGTGATTGAGGTGAAAAATACAAAATTTTGGAAGATCTGTAGTAAGAAAATCTAAAAATAATTTAAAATAGCAGCAAAGTCTTTGTCATAAAACTTACTTGCTTTTTCTTTTTGAGACACAGTTTTATTATTTAAAAAAAATAAATTTAAGAACAAATAGTTTAGCAGTGCATTTATGTACTCTGAAATAGTTGATCCTATTCCAGGGCAGCAATTATTTCTTAGTAAACAGACCTTATTACTTGCCATAGTTCAGTGTTTGCATTAAAATACGTATTTTACAACTCTGCAGGAATTACTGGGAAAAAGCTTTATGGTATTTCGATTGAAAATCGTATTACAGCAGAGCCTTTTAAAAAAAAGAATTATAGTTTGTTTTACAGGCTCCTTTGCAAAAATTTAGTTTTCCAGCTTGCTTTTGACTTTTTTTTTTTTTAATTACATGAATTTTGATGATGATTATTTTTCTTACATCTAACGGATTTTGTTCCAGGCATTGATACTGGCTGGGTTCCTTGGGACACCTGGTGACAGCTGGTAGTAATGGCAATGCTGGGATGAGCAGTCAGTTAGGAGCCTGGTCTATACACTGCAGTGAAGGCAGAGTTGCATGGCACTACACTCTTACATGTGCAAGTTTATTTTGTAGATGTGTAATTTTAAATGAGATGAACTTTATTCTCTGTGGTTTATACCAGTTTCCATCTGACAGGTTTCGATATTGATATAATTTAAACCTATAAAATCCCACATGGAGTTTTCCTATCCAGTAGCATTACCTCTTTGTTTATTTCCTGTCCAGTATCTCCTGAATATCAATCTTACAAATTTCCAGTGACAGTTTAGCTGTAAAAAAAAAAATCGTTAAATCTGGTGTTTTCTAAATTTATAACTGAACCTTTGGAAAAAAAATGGGAAGTTTAGCTTTGTTTACTCCTAAGGAAATTCTACCACAGCAGATTTGTTGATACACTTCTAAACTTGATGAGAAGGAGCAACACACATTCTCAGTTACCCTGCTGCTGTTTGGGAGAGATGGGTTTAGTTTTAGGCTGCAACATTCCGTGTTACTTGAAGAACTCCGTTGATCTTCCTGCAAGGAACCTGAAGGGTTCCGAAGCCACATATATCTGTTTACTATGAGATGGTCCAGTACTGCAATGAAAGTGAGCGTAGTAACAGAAATAGTGTAGCAAATTGGGATGCCAGTGTGTAATACTGAAATTAAATATTGTAATATATATTATATATAGGTGTTTTATATCTAGTTCTAAATAAGGATTCATACATAGGACATAACTTCTTTTAATACATTAACAAGATCACTTTGTACATGGTGAAAAGTGTTTTAAAAGTATTGTCAAAACAAAGACTTAGTATACGTTTTTGTAGTTTAGATGTTATTAGTGCAAAAGAAGCCAGGAAAAAGGATGATAATTATATTCTGTTTGGGCAGTTTAGTGATTCCGTGCTAACTCATCCCTTCAGCAAATACAGTGAATAAAAATTGCTAGGCTATGCTGATTAATTTCTGATATTTTTAGTTGCTTATGCTACAGCAACACTTACTGTGAAGTGCAAGTTGAAGATCCGTAATGCCATTCGCAGCGTAGACCTAACGTGGCAGCCTGTGCTCTGAAGATTTTAGGTGGCGCATGGCATAAAATGCAAGGTACTACATCAATGAAGAGTCCAGTTTAATGTGCAGAAGTTTGTTCTCTGGACCTCTGCACCTGCAGTGGTCATCCTAGCTAGACTCCTTGTAAGCAAGGGACAGAAACAGGTACTGGGAAGGGCACAATTAGTCTGATCTATGTTACATATTTGCTCCTGGGCAAGCTGAACCAAGCCAAAGAAGTGCTTGTTTCCTCCTTTGGGCTATTGAAGGACTATAGGTGAGAAATATATCTAGCATTTGGTTTGATGAATCTTTCTTAGGAAGACCGAGAAGCGATGCTGAATATCATGCTCTGTTGCCTGTAATTCAATCCCATCACTCCTTTCTAACAATTTAAAAACTAATCAAGCCTACTTTTATTTTTGTTCTACTTTATATTTTCCATCTGTATGCTTACAAATATAATGAAATGGTGATATGAAAATTCTTTATCTAAATAACAAAACCAGATACATTCTCTAGCTAATGGAAAGTGAACTTCCTTTGTAATATGTTCATGACTTTGTATCTTTCCGTTATTTTGGCCCATTATATTTCTATGCATGAACTGGCTTAGAGAAGCTAATTTATGGGGTGCCTTCTTAAATGTCATACATGAGCCAGTGATTTTCTGTCACGCTTATTGAATGGAGAAGCTATTTTTGCATGTAATCCTTATGCATTTTACATCTATCCAGTGGTTTATTGACTTGAAATTTCTATAAGATCCAAAAATTCCTAAAGGGGAAGTAAAGGAAAAAGCAGACGGAAGAACACCCCTTCTACTCAGTTAAAAGGAAATAGATAATGGTGCTTGACATTGTTAAAAAGTCTCCCCATTATTTTTAGGAGAATGGCATGTCTTCCTTTCTCCCCTTTGATATGCAGTAACAGAGAGTTGAAAAGGTATATTGTGTTAATAGAAATACCAAAAGTAATAGGGTGGCATGCTATGCTTACTTGCTTGATCTGAGTTGAATATTATTGAATATTTATTCATACTTTTTCACCTGATTAGGTCCCACGGTGTAGTGATAACAAGCAACATTGATTTACACTTACAGGAAGTCTAAGGGAGCTGTAGCACAAGTGATACCCCATTCACTTTTTAATCCTTATGTTTTCAAAGTCATGTTCATGGATTCATTAGTTTATTCATTCCTGTTGGACTTGATGATTTTAAGGGTCTTTTCCAACCTTGGTGATTCTGTGTGTGATCCTCTAAACTTCTCCCCCTCCTCCTCCTTTTTTTTTTTTTTGGTTAGACATGAATCTTGTCCTAGACCTGACTTGCACTGTGGCCCCCAGACCTTTGTCCTGGCACAAACATCAGTTCAGGCGATGGAGGGAGGAAGAGGAATATCTATATCTTACAGTACGATTTTATGATACATGAGTCAAATTACCAACTTCCTGCTTACACATGTAGGATATCTTACCCTTTTCTCTGTTTTTCTTTATCCTACCCTGGCATGTAATCCCATATTCTTCCTCCTGCTACTTCTGGGATTTAATCAGAAAAGAGCAGATCAGATTCCCTAATCAGCACAAACCCCCATGTTCTGTGTTTAACTGTTTTGTCTTTTCTTTGATTCAGCAAATGATGGAATGTATTGTGTTTTGGCTTGCAGTAATTGCTCATTGATCAAAGGTGTTCTGTAACACAACAAAATACAAATTCTGTGTCTTGTTCTTTGAAGATAAATTACATTTTTATTTCACGTGGGCTTTCCTGGTAAGGTTCTCTAGGCTATAGTTCTTCCTTCAGTAAAAAATATCTTGAATCATGTTACTATCCTATAAACAGGTAACTCATTAGCAAGGTGTTTCTGTGGTAAAACAAAGCATATGTAACTGATAATCACACACTTCGGGCAGTCTCTTTTTAATTATAAGCTTGAAAATTGCACCAGGCAACTTCTGAAGCTTTATATTTTCCACAGTGTTTCAGCTGAACATCCTACCTACTAGTACTCCATGTTCTCAGGGGGAAGTCTTGACAACATGACTGGGTACAGAAGATATACTGGATGCTTTGAGTCTGTGTTAAGGTTGAGCTGCCTTAATTTGTGTACTCTCTTGGCTGATTTTTGAGGCAGTGTTTCAGACATACTCTAGTAAGAGTAGAAAAGGACATCAGAAATATGTCTGTACTATGCTTAAAAACTGCTTTTTAATATTAAAGACAAGTTTTCTAGCAGGGAAATATGTAGACAAATTTTCAGATTCGAGCAGCATTCATGTGTGATGATTTCCGTTCACCCTGGTCCTGACTGGTTGAGAAAAAAATCTATGTATGTTTACTCACCTTCCTAGATGGATGGGGTTTCGTGGTTGTTCTCCACTGTAGCCAATGACGAGTCACAGTAAAGACCAAAATTGTTCTTCTGATCTTCTTATTTTACCTTCATGAGCTTTGTCCTCCAGCTGACTCTAAGGTGTTTGTCATGCTTAAGTTGGTATCTAGTATGTTCTGAAATTGCAAATAATGGGGTTGGTAATCATAGGGTATGATTTCTGTTACTATGTCCCACAGAAAGAAAAAAGGGAGGAGGCAGTAGTTTGGAATAGGAGACTAAAAAAGTACATATTGTTTCATTCTATTTCTCTGTTCTTTGGGAGTAAGGCAATTTTAAAAATCTCTTAGCAAATATTTGTTTATTTTCATCCTGGTGCTTTACCAAATTTTAAACCAGTTCTATAAAGGTAAATGAATGTTAAGTTACAGAAACAAAATTACTTCAATGAAGATGAGTAACATGGCTGTGTAGTTGTTAATACAGAGCATGGCTCAGTCAATGCAAGATGGCAAACTGAGATTTCTACAGTTTGAGTCAAAATATTAACTTCACTTTCAGGACAGAGGTGTCCCATCTTCTTGCAAATACTAGGATACCTTATAATGCGTGTTATGTAATTGTATGTCATGAAGCAGGTAAAAGAAGAGCATAAATTCCCATTTTGGCTATAACTCTTGGACATTGTGAGACCTTTGACATTCAGAATCAATTATCCAGGACTACCAAGACCACCAGTATGACTGTCAAGTCAGAGCTGTCATTATCTTGAATACCATGTGTGTCACACAGTTATTTTACTTTTAATTGCTTGTCACTATTTTTTATACTCTGTTTATTTCCTTTGAAGCTTATTACTATAGAAACAATTATGTTATTGGGTTAAGCAAAGTTAACTGGAGTACACAAATTTATTATGCATATCTGAAATTTGTTATGAATTGTGCAGTAGTTCTATCTTGCTTTCCTCTAGTATATTCCAAACTCAGCAGACTCTGGCCGGGTAATTCATAGATTACAGCCTTTCAAGGACACGGAAAGTAGAGATATATGAGGGAGCTGAATTTAAAGACCCTCTTCCATCTGATTCAGTATGGATATATAGTTTTTAAGGAAAAATAGTACAGATAACAGCTCCATGTCAAATACATGTTATTTACTGCATATCATCCAATACCTCTTTGAAGTAAGTGCTGAATTAGTATGCTATACCTATATTTTTTTTCTTGAATTGGTCCAGCTGTTTACTCTCCTTTCAGTGGCATGGTGTGCATGTGCATTTTTGTCTACTGATGTGGACATTGCAGTGGTACAAGGGAAGAGCTACCGATGTCATCTATCTGGACTTCTGTAAGGCCTTTCACATGGTTGCCCATAACATCCTTCTGTCTACATTGGAGATATGGATTTGATGGGTGGACTGTTGCGTAGATGAGGAATTGGTTGGATGGTGGCATCCAGAGGGTAGTGGTCAATGGCTCAATGTCCAGATGGAAATCAGTGACAAGTGCTGTCCCTCAGGGGTCCATATTGAGACCAGTACTGTTTAGGATCTTCATCAATGCCGTAGTCAGTGGGATCGAGTGCACCCTCAGCGTGTTTGCAGAAGACACCAAGCAGAGTGGTGCGGTTGACATGCCTGACGGACAGGATGCCATCCAGAGGGACCTGGACAAGCTTGACGATTGGGCCTATGTGAAGCTCATGCGGTTCAACAAGGCCAAGTGCCGGGTCTTGCATCTGGGTTGGGGCACCCCCCGCTATCAATCCAGGCTGGGGGAGGAAGGGATGGAGAGCAGCCCTGCCGAGGAGAGGTTGGGGGTCCTGGTGCATGAAAAGCTGGACAGGAACTGGCAATATGCACTCACAGCCCAGAAGGCCAACTGTCTCCTGGGCTGCATCCAAAGCAGCGTGGCCAGCAGGGCGAGGGAGGGGATTCTGCCCCTCTGCTCCACTCTGGTGAGACCCCCCTGCAGTGCTGCGTCCAGCTCTGGAGCCCTCAGCACAGGAGAGACATGGACCTGTTGGAGCGGGTCCAGAGGATGCCACAAAATGGATCAGAAGGATGGAACTCCTCTCCTCTGAGGACAGGCTGAGAGAGATGGGGTTGTTCAGCCTGGAGAAGAGAAGGCTCTGGGGAGACCTTCTTGCAGCCTGCCAGTACTTAAAGTGGCCATTAAGAAAGACGGGGACAGACTTTTTATCAGGGCCTGTTGCGACAGGACAAGGGGAAATGGTTTTAAACTAAATGAGGGCAGATTTCAACTAGGATAAAACAAATAAATAAAATAAATTTGTGTGCTTGTATAAATACTCTCTTTCTGAACAAAAAATCTTCATGATGTCGATGCTATGCTGTGAAAATATAAAACGCTATATTACGATTACCATGATTACGTGAAATATTTATTTGTAGTACCTATCTGAATATTGCAAAGAAATTCGGAGACTATTAATTTCAACATATCTTTTAAAAATGTTGTTGATGCCAACTCATTTCTTTTGTATAATTGTGCAGTGGCCATTTATAAACTATACATTTCCTGTATATCAGTCTAGTACTTTCTTTGACATGCCAGAAAGAAGGATGTTCATGTATTCTGGGGATAGGAGAGGAAACATTCTTGGAGGAATGTTCTTAAAAGCTGAATCATGGATTATTTTTATTATTATTATTTTTTAGTTTTTATTTGTTTGGTTTCATAATTTTGCAGTTAAGGTATTTTTAGTAACATTACATTTGTATGTAAAATAAAGTTTTATATCTAGGTCTGTAAATACTTGTGTTTCAGTTTTGAGAGGCTAAAGAGTTTTTGCAGTGTTAGAGTAAATATTTCAAGGTCTTTTTAAAGTAACATTTTAGCTTCTTTTTTTCTCTTAAATGCAGAATTTTGTAATCTTGCAAATGTGAATGGTATGCTAAGATAATGAAGAGACTTCGTGGCAGTTGCATTTTGCTTAAAGTACAAGCTGTTCTGTTCAGACACGTTAGTCGCTTATAAAAATAAGGGAAAAGTAGAAGGATGTACCAGGTGTCAAAGTTGTTCTGTACTGTAAAGAAGAATCCAGGACAGAAAAAATGCTAAACTATTTCTTCCTGTAGAATCACTTTCCCCAACTCTAATGAGTTATTTATTTTTTAGCTTGTTGCCTTCACTCTGTGAAAAAATTTAATAAAAAATAATTAAAGGTTTTCAAGGAAAGTCTAACCAAATAAGATGATTTAGCTACAAACATTGACAAATTAGTTTGAAACATAATTTCCACTACTGAAGGCTAGTTGGTTCAAAGCCAAGTTTCCAAAGAAATTAAGTGTACACAGTTGTTCTATCAATGTACCCCCCACAAATAGCTTTTAAAATCATAAAATAGTAGAAGGATTTAAGATCAGAAGGGATGCTTGAAAGTCATCAAGTCCAACCTTGTGCTGAAAGTTAGCCTAACTTCAAACTTTTCAGTCACTCCTGAAGGAATGCTGGTGGTCTAAATGATGATTGAATTAATACATATTTTTCATAAAACTTGTCTTAAGTATGGGCTGGAGAACCATGTGTTTCCCGTGCTGGAAAGTTGGGTAGAATTTAATATTGTGTGTTCTGTTCAGCATTAGATGTTTAGCCTGAATGCTCAACTCTGGACTCCTGGTGAAGTATAATGCCTGTTGGGAGAGCAGTAGGGACACGTGGAAGAGAAATTGAGGGAGGCAATTTCCAGGAGAAGCTTGAGTGGCAACACTAGCAGAATCTCCTTTGAGGAAAATACTGAGATAGCATTTTTCATTTTGCGTTACTCATGCATATGTCTCCTGTAAGGAGAACTCAGCCCATACTTTACGATTTGTATTATTTGTATTAAAATCGTGGTATCTGAACAGATTTAGCTTATGACTCAGTAACATAGAAATATTTCATTTAGGCCACTTACTGGCTGCCATTTCTGAGAACAAGGAAGAGTGAGATCTCTGTGCATCTTTTTTCCTTTTTAACACTTTTTGAGTGTGGCAGATCAGGAGCACTTGCTAAAGCTACAGAGCTAGTCATTACCTTTTTGGTTAGTCTTCCATCTCTACAATCTGTTAACAGTCCTTCCTGTAGGAGTGCATCTTATGCAGCTGGGAGTTACTAGACCTATTTTTAACAGTTATATCCTATGATTTAAAAAAAAAAAAAAAACAACATATTGTATAACCGTTCCCAGAATGAAAGTCACGCTCTGCAGTAGCTTAACTAGCTTATATATATATATATATACTGTTCTATATGCGATGTGGTAGGTATATAGATTTTTGTTCTCCCATTGGCAACTTTCAGTCCCTTGTTTACTATTGACATGATTTTTGACATATTGCAAAAAGTCTGACTTCCCTCTTTGTTAGGAATAAATCCAGTTCTCTTGTCTCATGGTGTCACACTGACAACTCTCGTTTCCTCTTCCCTGGCTCCCAGTGCTGCTTCTCATGCTCTAGGTTAGCAGAATTTCTGTCGTCTTGTCATGTTTCTTCCTTTGCTCGATCCCTCTGTGTTTGGACTAAGATGAGATGACACATTTTTGTTCTTCTGCACAGTTCAGCTCTATTTCTGTGACATACCACTTTTTCACTCTACTGGTACCTGTCCATGATCTTGCTAATTGCATCCTCCTTGACCTTTTAGATCTCTGCCCCCATTTTTGCTATTTGTTGGAAAAGCCACTAAATCTCTTGTTCTTTGTTTATTCATTGTTTATCCAGTATCCAGAAACCTTTTGTATTGTAACTTTCTTGCATTTATTCTCTTTTTTCATCTCAATTTGTATGCCTTTCCCCTTATTTTATGCTTTAATTGTCTGATGTAATTAATCTGTAGTATCAGACAAGGAGCCAGAGGATTATTAATATAAATGCTTGGAATGAGCCATTATTACTATGTGACAAGTAATCAACTTGACAGAATATATTCTAGATCTGAAGTCTTAAGTGGTTTGCCTAAGAGAGCTACAATTAAGGTGGTTTATGTTTCCTTTAATTATCCTTATTTGATAGTTACGGTCTGTATTTCTTACTGGAATGTGGAGGCAAAATGATTGCAAATACTTGCTGGAAAGTGCTCCACTGAGAATATGGTAAGAGGTTAATTTTAAGACCTGGTGCTTAGATGTATAGACCAGGCTAAAAGAATTTACTATTCAGTAAAATGTAAAAGGATACATTCTAAATGTATGTGGAGTTTGTTTTAAAATTTTCATCTTGTTTCTAGGTTTCTGTCTAGAAATTATATATTTTGTGGAAATGTCCTGTAGAGTTAATATGCAGCTCGGAGACCTGAATGAGTTTTGATTGTAGAAGCACATATTCTAGATTTTTCACTCTTTGGAAAACAGGGCAATACTTTTGGATATCATTGCTTAAATTAAAACCCTGTCTGTACAGTGAAGTAATATTCATAATTTTTTAAAATAAATTCAATCCAAAATAAAATTTAATGGGCTGGAAAGAAATTGCAAGGCAGTTAGCTGAAGTTAAAGAAAAAGAAAACGTTAAAGTATCACGAATGAAAAATAAAGTAATTCATTTTTGTGGTTCTGTTGAGCTGGATATCTTAGATCTAATTCTTATTCAGCTTGTGCCAAATAAACTGTGGTGTAGTGATAAATTAACCTGCCTCCTGCAGGTTCAACAATCTGATGTGGTATTATGAGAAACTGTGAATCTCTTGGCAACATTAACATTTTTTCAGTAAAAGAAAAGGGGCCAGAACTCTTTGTGTTTTAGGTCTTGCCGGGTACCTTTCCGTGACTCCGTGTTTTAGAAATGGCTCTGCCTCTTTACAGCTTTGGTAGTTGCTAGAAGGAGTGACATCCTGTGTAACTCCAGTTGTGTCCGCTTCAAAGTGAAGAAAAATGCTTGGAAGTGTCGGGCATATCAGTCTTGGTTACAAAGATTACTCTAGTGGCTTATTACCCATGCTGTTTTATGTGTGTATTTAAAAATGGTCCTTTTTCTGTGTTGCACTTAGCAAGTTTCAACTTTTAGTTACTGTGCTTGCTTATCTTTTGTCTGCTAGGTTTAAGGATCCTTTCTTACCACATTTTTTGTTCCACATGTTAATGCAAGCAGGCTATAATTAATTTATAGTTGGTGTACTCTTTGGTAAACTAAATAGGCTAAGCGTAGGAGGCATTTCCCAATCCTTCTTGTTTAAGGTAATCTGTTTTTATGCAGAGTGTAAAAGAATACTCATACAGTCTCTTTCACATCTGCCAGAACAAAAACAATTTTCAGTGCAGAGCAATAACTTCCCTATTTTTACTTATATTCTTTCATGTTTCCGACCACATTATCACTTTTGGTTGTAATATTGGCCTCACATTCAGCTGGGTAGCTGCCATGGTTTCCAGGATGGTAAAGCAAAGTCTTTTGTTCTGGACTAGGAGTCCTAGGGCTAGATCTTGCACTCCATTCCCCAAGTGCCAGGTTTGCTTCCTCTATTTCTCTATTTCCATGTCAATCCCATATTTGACAGCTCTGACAGTAAACAGTTGGGTTTTTTCTCCTGCTTCAGGATAGGAGTGTTGGATGACTGAAGTTTAGGAACCGACTTTCATTGAAATAGCTGTTCAGTAGTTGACAATGAAGATACAATCACTACCCTGTCACCAATGAGTAGTTCAGGGACCAATTTTTTTTTTTTTTTTTTTTTTGGTCAAAATGAGATCTAAAACTGAATTCTTTCTTTTTCAATGCAGCAGTCTCCACTTAGGAAATTTAAACTGAACTTTCTTAAAGTGGAGATTCTGTGATATATTAATACTGGCATGATGATGTCTATGACACAAACCATTTGGATTAAGGTATCCCATAGTAAAGCAGTTCTTCTCTACAGTAATTTAATTTTTAAGAAGCTAAACTCTTTATTCCAACTCTTTAAAACCCTTTATTGCATGCATTGATATTCCATGCCATACTTGTACTTCCCTGCCAGAACTTTAATCAGAAACATTCATGATGATTCGTTTACATATTGTTGGAGATGTAAAAACAGCTAATGTGACTGATGACATGAGTACTGTTTCTTTTTTTTCCTTCCTGTGTGGCAAGTCTTATTCCTCCTAACCTCTGCTGGGTTTTTTGTTTTGTTTGTTTGTTTTTTAAATATTGGAACCTGATCAGATTCTCACAATACTTTCTAGATTTATTGTAGCAGATGGTGTGTAGCCGATAGAAACAGCCTTCTCTTAATTTTCCTTGAATTTTCTTTACCTACTCTTTTACTATTTCACCTTCCTATTAGTTTTGCAATTTCTTAGGTGCTGTGTTTCTAGACCATTTTCCCAGAAGATTTCTTTTCCTTTTTCTAAGATGGAGGCTATCCAAAATGGGCAACATTCTTCTTCCAGTAGAAGGTGAACCAGAGTTCTGCAAATTCTCAATATTTATTTATTTATTTGCTTAGCCACTTCTGCAATTTTCTACCCTTCATCTCCTTGCACTTACAAGGTAAGAAGAATTTCTAATAAGATTACTTAACAAATTTTTCTCCTGCAGCCCTTTTTATAGTTTGTGAAGTATCATGTAAAGACGCAAACGCAGGTACAGAACATGAACAGGAAATCCTTTTTCACAAGCAATGGATATCTAGTTAATTTTGTAGTTGCAACCTGTGGTTTTGGTATACATGAGATTGCCGCCAATGGAGTGTCGTGTGGACAAATTTGGCAGAGGACTCTTTTTACAAAATTTCACTGACTGGTTTAGGAACCAAGTGGCCTCAGGAGTTCATCCAGTCCAACCTACTACTCAGATCAGGTTCATTGTGCTTGAATGGAGACCAGGTGTCTTGAGGCTTTGTCCAGTTGGGTCTTGAAAACCACCAAGGATGGAGATTCCACAACCTTTCTGGACAACCTGTTCCAGTGCTCAGTGCTTAACTGCCCCACAGGTGATTTCTCCGCACACCCCCCACCCCCCTGCCCCGGTCTCAAGTCAGAAAGTTCCCTGTTTTGTAACCATTTTCTCTTGTCTTCATGCTTGACCGCAGTAAGGAGCTGGGCTTGGTCTTCTGAGTAACCTCTGCTTTGGTAGTGGAAGACTGCTATTAGGTCCCTTCTCATCTGCAGTATAATCAATCCCAGTTCCCCCAGCCTGTCCTCATGGGGCAGCTACTCCAGCCGCCCAGCCACCTTGGTGGCCCTCTGCAGATCTTGCTCCAGTTTATGTAAATGTACATCTGGTGCCAAGGAGGCCTAAAACTGGACACTGTATTCCAGGTGTGGTCTTTGTAATGCAGGTACACTGTCACAGAATCACTTTTCTATATGACGCTTCATCTTCTCTCAAGCTAAAACTCCATTTCATTGCTATGTGAAATACATGCACATTTATGGCATTGTAGGAATAGTTGATCACTAATTACGTGAATTACCTCTATTGGACGTTCACTTGTGTCACTGAAAGTTAAGTCATGCACAAAATTTAAAAATTCGAAACCTCAAGGTTTTGGCTTATTCATCCCAAGTTTCACTATACAATAACATATTAACTAAATTTAATACAATTTCATTTTTTCTAAATAATTATTTCAATATCAGTATTTCATTTTTAGAGTGTCATAGACCCGCTTAGCTGGTTTATTGTTTTTTCATACTGCAAGTAAATTGTACTGTTAACCCTAACAAACCTGTTCTTTAGGAATACTGAGGTAATGCATGCTTCCCATAAGCATGGGTGAGAACTGTGCATCTAACTCATGTTCTGGGCAGAGGATAAGCCACTTCCTTATGCATATAATATTCCAGTTATGTTCTTAAATAATGCTAATTGTAAACATTTCATAATTACTCTGTGTCACAAACAATGCTTGTTGAACATTTGTTGGTGACGATTACTGAAGAATATCATGTATGATTACTTATTGTAGGACAAAAAACCAATTACTACTGAGTTCAGATGTGTGATTACTTTCTGGAAGTTTTGTCCTATCAGTCAGACTTACGGGTGACTCTAATTGGGTCTGATTGTAGCTCTGCTGTACTGTTGTGCTTAACATTCACGTCAAGTCTGTTTTGTCCGGTCAAATGCTCCAAACTGTTTTTGTGCTTCCCCAGGAAAATGTTGTAAATTAGATATGGCATCTCTGCTCTGACTTCTGCTAATATGCTTAAAAATTAAATTCTCGTGAAAGGCCTATTGTACAGCTCAATTTTAGAAGATATTAGGGAAGAATAATACTACTGTGCTTTAAAACATAGTATTTGTTTATACCTATTTTGTTTATGACTAATTTAATAATACGTATTGTAGAATATGGAGAAGATACTGTTCTGCTTGTTTGCATGCCTTTCAAGTCTAGCTGTCTCCCTTAGCTTTTAATAAATGAGTTAATACGGGCCATGCATTGTGACAGACTTCCACGGTCTTTCTAATAATAAGATCTGGGTTAACCTTTATTTCTCTTGCATGTGTAGCCTCAGCCATCCCTGATTCTACATAGATACTCCTATTTTTCGTAGCTACTTCTGATGTGCTTTGACACTCAACCGTATTTATCACTCTTGGAATTTTGAGATTGTAGATTTTCAACAGAATGTTTCCCTCACTTAAGGCATAACATAGATGGTGCTTTATTAACAAACTGCAAATCATCATCTGCTTACCCTTCAAATCTAGTCTGGAAATTGAATAATTTCCAGAAGTGAATTGAATAAAGTGGAAGGAGAGAGTTAAGATGGAAAAACTAAGGTCAACCACATTCTTCTGTTGTAGGTGCTCAATTTTACACATTTAGAATGTTATTTTTCAGAATACTTGGAATTATGTAATGTAATACAGCTTTTCATGTGGGTTCAAAGGAGATTCTGTTGCCATCAGATGCATCTGCAAGTGCTCTGCACTTCTGTGGTCTTCCCTTCCTTTCCCTTGAAATATTTTTGTTGTGTTTTGTTTGGTATGCAAGTTCTCACGGGCAGCATCTCTATTGTCTTACGCATAGGTGCAACGCTTGTTCTCATATGAAGGGAGCTTAAACTTACAAGGAGAAGATGGTGTATAATGGTATAGTTAGATCCTCACAAGCCTCCTTAGATTTACATGTACTCTCATGCTTTTGGTGACAGAGATCCTACATCGTTTTAAGTATTAATAACTTTAATTAAGTCATAAGACATAACTGCAGTTGTCATAAATAATGAGTTCAGTCATAAAGCACAAAACTCTTCTCAATCAGTTTTAACTACTGGAAGACTACTTGTCTAGGAATGCAGTTTGTCTTGCACATCTCTGCATGTGTTTACATGTAAATCAGTTCCGTCGGCTCCCACTACCGTGAAGTAAGTTTTAATCTATGTGGTCAGTGGAGTGTAAGGGAGTGGTGTCTTGCTTTCTGAAGAAGAATTTCATATTTGGTTGGGTAAATCGTACCCAAAATTTAATTTATGATGTTGACTAGATTTCTACCTAATATAATAGAGTCTACACAATTAGTTTGTCTGTAGGCACCCAGATTTAGGTGACATTTGTATAGATTTCCACCATGGCAAGAGGTGAACTAGCTTTTCTCTATATTCCTGTTTTCCTCCGTTAACTTTATTCACCTGAGAGTCCTAAAGAATCTTAGTACCTAGTTCACACCCAGTTTTGCATTTAATATTAGAAACAGCCCTTGTGCCATAGGACTGGCAGGTTGTCAATTTAATTTTGGTGTATTAAAAAAAAAAAAAAAAGGCCTACTGGGGATGGAGATGATAATCAGATCTTGTGGGTAGTAGAATGCCATGTCAATAGTTGAGGAACTGTTGAAGGAGCTTGCAAAGATGAGAAGCTTGCAAATAGCTGACATGAAATTTTATTTTAGATAAATTGTTAGGTAGTGCTTCAAGGGGAAAGTAATTTAAATTGTGCGTACAGTAGTGCTTAGAAGTACCCATTAAATCTTGGGAAGGGATCTTGGAGTCATTGTCAAGAGGCTTCTGAAACGATCAGCTCAGTATCCACTGGCAGCAAAAAGGCCAGTGAAACTGTCCACAGAGCATTGTTTTGCTGCCAAACGAAACTTGGCTGCCCACAGCTTTAAGTATTGGTGCAGTTTTGATCTCTTTATTTTGACAAGAGTGTACTGGGTGAGAGAGAATATATATAGAAGAGCAAGTGTTCTCTGACTTCAGCCTCGGTTCAGCTCTGTGGGGTTCAATTTCTTGTTAATATATGCTGGTAAATGTATCTATCTTTAAAAGCCATTCCTTGGCAAAAAACCCCGATAGTTCAATGCAATAATAAATAATAGCTATTTTTGAATGCTACTATTGCAATTTTTATTGGCAATTATCAGAGGGATAAGAAGATAACTTATTTTTTTAATCTACTTTTTCATTCTTTACATAGTGGGTTTTTTGTTTTTTCTTTAGTAGGTGGTTGAACCCTAAGGAAAAGAACAGCTTAGATATTAAATGGTCTGTATGTGCATAGCTTTGAGTGCTCTGTCATTCCAGCTCCCTCACTGCAAATAATCACAATAAAAATACACACACAAATTATTGTGAGCAGTTGTTTCAGCTCAAATAACTGTCATTCTATGTAACATAAAATTAAGGGGGATAAATGCAATAGAAATAATTGCTATCATTAAATATGAACAAAGTGCTTGATAGCAAAATAAAACAAGAATACGTTATTACTGATTTGGTTACCAAAGTGCAGCGTAGCATTTTAAATTCACTGAAGATGATCAGCCGTCAAGTTCTTTGTAGCGAAGGACTGCCTATAATACAAAAAATAGTGTGATAGGCTTTTCTCAAAAGGATCTTGGGTCCTGTGGTTCTTGGTGCTGCAAATTGAATCTAAAAGCTAGGAATCACAGAATCATTAAGGTTGGAAAAGACCTTCAAGATCATCAAATCCAACCGTTAACCCAACAGCACCAAGCCCCCTAAACCATGTCCTGAAGTGCCACGTCCACAGGTTTTTTGAACACTTCCAGTGATGGTGACTTCACCACCTCCCTGGGCAGCCTGTTCCAATGCTTGACCACTCTCTCGGTGAAGAAATTTTTCCTAATATCTAAGCTAAACCTTCCCTGGGCACAACTTGAGGCCATTTCCTCTTGTCTTATCACCAGTTACTGGGGTGAAGAGCCCAACACTCACCTTGCCATAACCCCCTTTCAGGGAGTTGTAGAGACCGATAAGGTCTCCCCTCAGCCTCCTCTTCTCCAGATTGAACAACCCCAGTTCCCTCAGCCGCTCCTCGTAAGACTTGTTCTCCAGACCCCTCACCAGCTTCGTTGCCCATCTCTGGACACGCTCCAGCACCTCAGCATCCTTCTTGTAGTGAGGGGCCCAAAAGTGAACATAGTATTCAAGGTGCGGCTTCACCAGTGCAATCGAGTAGAATTCAGTTCACATCAATTCACAATGCTGAGTATTGCCCCTCTTACTTGCCAGGATATGGAGTATAATAACAAATTATATCCTTAGGCTGTCAGGCAAAGTAATCTTTCTACTTGATATTGAAGGCAGTTTCTTAAATAAAAGGGAACAGAGAGGAGTTATGACTAACTTTTTTATAACATTTCTTCAGCTCTGTCACTTGGAATAGATGCACTTTGCAAATGAAAGAGGTCAGCATTTCTTACACTATAGTCTACAGTGTATATACTAAGACTGTAAATCACGCATAATAGCTAAAGTGATAGTTAACTTTTTCCCCTGATGGCTGGTATGCTTACATAGCAGCATTTCATGCACAAAAATATCAAGGAAGTTTTGCATTTCTTTTCCCGTAAATCACAGAACCACAGAATCATTAAAGTTGGAAAAAGACCTTTAAGATCATCAAGTCCAACCATCAACCCAACACCACCATGCCCATTAAACCATATCCTGAAGTGCCACGTCTACACGTTTTTTGAATACTTCCAGTGATGGTGACTCTACCACCTCCCTGGGCAGCCTGTTCCAATGGTTGACCACTCTCTCCATAAAGACATTTTTCTTTGTGCATATTTTAGAGTTGGATAATGCATATGAGGTGTCAGTGATTGCTTCAAGAATCAACTGACTCCTCTTTGACTGAGAAAGAGTAGCTCCTGCATGAGGATACTTAACAACAGGAAAGTATTATCTGTGTTTTCATAGAATCATAGAATAGTTTGGGTTGGAAGGGACCTTTTAAGGCCATCTAGTCCAACCTCCCTGCATTGAGCAGGGACATCTTCAACTAGATCAGGTTGCTCAGAGCCCCATCCAACCTGACCTTGACAGTTTCCAGGGATGGGGCATCTACCACCTCTCTGGGCAACCTGTGCCAGTGTTTGACCACCCTCATTGTGAAAAATGTCTTCCTTAAGTCTAGTCTAAATCTGTCCTCATTTACTTTAAAACTGTTACCCCTTGTCCTATCACTACAGGCCCAGTAAAAAAGTCTGTCCCCATCTTTCTTATAAGCCTTGAGTACTGGAAGACTGCCATAAGGTCTCCCCAGAGACCTATCTTCTCTTCTCCAAGCTGAACAACCGCAACTCTCTTAGCCTTTCTTGATAGGCGAGGTGTTCCAGGTCTTTGACCTGCTAGCCATGCTTCTTGTGATGCAGCCCAGGAGACGGTTGGCCTTCGGGGCTGTGAGCACACATTGCCAGCTCATGTCCAGCTTTTAGTCCACCAGTAGCCCCACAACCTTCTCGGCAGGGCTGCGTCAAATCCCTTCATCCCCCAGCCTGTACTGATACTGGGGATTGCTGTGATTAAGGTGCAGGACCCTGCACTTGACCTTGTTGAACCTCATGAGGTTCACACAAGCCCATTCCTTGAGCTTGGCCAGGTCCTCCTGGATAGCATCCCGTCCCTCAGGTGTGTCAACTGCACCACTCAGCTTGATGTCATCTGCAGATGTGCTGAGGGTGCACTCAATCCCACTGTCTGTCTCATTGATGAAGGATTTAAACAGTATTGGTCCTGGTACGGACCCCTGAGTGACACCACTCGTCACTGTTCTCCATCTGGAGTCATTGACCACTACCCTCTGGATTCGACCATCCAACCAATTTCTCATCCACCCAACAGTCCACCCATCAAATCCCTCTCTCTCCAATGTAGAGAGAAGGATGTTGTGGGGGACCATGTGAAAGGCCTTACAGAAGTCCAGAGAGATGACATCAGTAGCTCTTCACTTGTCCACTGATGTAGTCACTGCATCATAGAAGGCTACTAGGTTGGTCAGGCAGGACTTGCCCTTGGTGAAGCCATGCTGGCTGGCTGTAATGACCTCCCTGCCCTCCACATGCCTTAGAATAGCTTCTAGGAGGATTTTCTCTATGATCTTCCCAGGCACAGAGGTGAGGCTGGCAGGTCGGTCGTTCCCAAAGTCCTCCTTGCTACCTTTTTTTAAAAATGGTTTTGATACAATTCACTGGACTCCAGGAAATGAAAAGGTAAGGAGTGATTCTACTATTACTGTTCTTTTCTGCATAAAAACAGCTACTTATTTAAAAATGCTGTTATCCTTTTTTGTCCTCTCCTTGGAACTCACTTGTGCTGTGATCTATGCTGTTGCCCAGGATAGTAGATATTTCAGCTGGCGACTTGTATGTATTGAGATGGCCTGGAAGAGTTTGTGCTTGTGTGTCCTTTCAAGGTCTCTTTTATTATTACTTTCTGTGTTTCCTTTGCCTTTCTTTTTCTGGTCACAGAGTTCATTTGTTTGAAATTCCTACACTGCACAACAGTTTAATTTAATTTCTTTCATTTCTTTCGTGTGCATGGAACCATGGAAAATTGGAGTTTCACATAAGTGTTTATCTAATTTCAGTTTCCTAATACAAACATTCATTGATTTGTAAAAAATTTCCACCATAAATAGTGTTAAAATACAAACGCATGGAAAAACATAATTTTGAATAAGAGAGACTGTTTTAATATTTATAGGTGTTTTACTTGTAGGAATATTGGGACTGAATCATAGCTAATAAGAATGTGTTTTGAGAGTATGAGAATTTATAAAAGCAAATACAATTTTCAGCATCTGTATCTAAACAGTTCTTCCTTCTTTAGTACCTGTAAGTTTACAAAGCTAAACTTAACTCTCTTTTGCTTTTCTCCATTTTCATAGAAGTCCTTCTGTGTTGATTTAGTCTTGTATTGGGGTGTTTTTGCACAGATGGTACTGTTTAAATTTGGGAGCAAAGGAATTGTTTTGATATGAGTGTATAATCTTTTGTTTGTAGATGAATGTGAACTTCTTGAGGTTGATAATTTCATTATCTAGTTAGCTACTTTTTGAAGTCTAAGGTTGCACCAGAATCTGGGGACTTGTCTAAAGTGAAAAACCAGTGAGTTACCATTGTGGTTTAACCCAAGCCAGCAACCGACCTCCCATCCAGGAAAGCAGGGCTCCATCCCATGTAACAATTACAGGCATTTTACAGGTGTGGTCCACAGACAGCTGACACCAGCTGACCAGGGAGATGTTCTATACCATATGATGTCATGCTCAGTATATAAATCTGGGAGAAGAAGAAGGAAGGAGGTGAAGTTCAGAGTGACGGCCTTTGGCTTCCCAAGTAACTGTTACGCGTGATGGAGCCCTGCTTCCCTGGAGATGGCTGAACACCTCCCTGCCGATGGGAAGTGGTGAGTGAATTCCTTGTTTTGCTTTGCTTGAGTGTGCGGCTTTTGCTTTACCTATTAAACTGTCTTTATTTCAACCCACAAGTTTTCTTACTTTTACTCTTCTGATTCTCTCCCCCTCCCCACTGTGCGGGAGTGAACGAGTGGCTGTGTGGGGCTTAGTTGCTGGCTGGGGTTAAACCACAACAATTACTTAAAATATAAATTAGTTTGACCTTAAATTGATCTAGAACATATGATGAAGTAGTTTACTACAGCTCATAATTTAGCATTGAGTTTCTTATCATGATAGCTTTTTTAAATAACGCAACTGGGTAATTGGGTATGTAACTGTAGTTCCCTTAATTTCGTAATTCCATAGCCTGTTCAGAAGATTACACTTTGGTTTTGATCACAACCTTTTTAAACAGTATAGAGCAAACTAGAAAGGAAAGGAGCAAGATTCCGAAAAAAGGCTGGTCATTTTATTTGCACTCTAATAGTGGGTGCAGGGCTAGCCTGCAGCACCACTGTGGAGAGCTGCAGAGTGGGTGCTGTATTTGCCTGACCTCTAACTCAGCGAGGAGAGATGATGGCAAAGCTTAAAGCAGTCCATTGGGGATTTGGGAATCTGTGGAGCTCAGACAGGGAAGGAACGTTTTACAATGAAAGGTTACGCACAGAGAAGTGGGGCCAAACAATTGAATGGCAGGAGAAGGATGGTACCTTCATTTTTTTTCTTGGAGACCTGTTGCCTCCAGGAGTGTGGGAGTGCTGATGGTGCTGGAAATGTTTCTTTCTGATGCCGATGAACTCTCTTCCCTTCTAATCAACTGGTATTCGCAGAGACAGAGAGACTAAAGCAGTGTAATATAACTGTATTTCATGTGCTAAGCTGGTCAATGCATGAACTGACTACCTCAGATGGATTTAGCTTCTTTACAAGTTCAAATCTTTTGTTGTTCTGAACAAAAATGATTTTTTTTTTGGCTTCTACATTCCAAAATATAATTGTATTATCTGCTGTGTTTATTTGGAGATTAAGAGACAAATTGCACAATCTACTTCAATGTTGTACTTAGCTTTTGGGGACAAACAAATTCGGACCTTACATTTTGCAGTTGGATATCCCGTTTAAAAGTGTAGGCTTCAAGGTCTGAGCTTTCCTTAAGTGGGAAGCAAACATTCTACAGTAGTGTAAATGACGGTTCAACTTCTGTGATCAGTTGCTCTTTTCAGATAACTTGTTTTACAGATACAGGCAATAGCTTCTTAGCCTTCTAAGAGGCATCAAAGGATTTGAAACTAAGCAATGCTTTTCCTTATATTTGAATTGACTTTTCTACTACTTGTGTTGGGATTGTGGTTAGATTTCATGTACTAGAATTCCTTTCCAAAGTGTGTAATGCAGGGATTAGTCTGGGGAACCTTTTTCTTATTTTTTTTTTAATTCCAGCTTTCTATGATTTTGCACAGTTCTTTCAGGCCTTAGGCTACCAGAGCCAGCAGGTCGCATCCATTCCAGGTTGTTCATAGGGTACTTATGTTTGGTGGTTTTCAACTTTTATTCCGAAATGTCAAGTACTGTAGTAGTGTTGTACTAACACCACTCTAGTGAGTGATTCCCACCCTTATGGTCCTCAACAGTACTGTCTGCATCTCTGGCTTTTTGGTGCAGGGCTTTGCTCACTCTGTGGTCGGGTAATACTATGATCCAGGACACATGAGAATATTTTTTAAAAATTGTAAGAACATCAATTGTCTGAAAAAAAGTATATTTCAGTATAAAATACAGAGTTCTCTTAAAGACAGTGCCTTCACAGTACAGAATTGAAGGCAGAAAAAAGGTCAAAACCGGGCTACACTGCACAGTACTGGCAGTGGCAGAGTTGCTGCAACATCCAAAATAAGTCTTGTCTAATTACCCTGTATTTATGCTGAAATGCTCTATAATCAGATAATAATTATGTCTTATGAATCAAATTGCAATTATCCTTCAGTTTCCATCTCACTGCAGTGATCTTTGTGTATGAGAAAGCTGAAAACTGTAAGGTAATGGTAAGGTTTTTTGTTCCTGAAGTGCTGATGCTTATTAATATATAGTAAAAGAAACTTAAAGAAATGAAAATTTTAATTAGTTGTTTAGCAAAAATAATCTTCCTAGCTATTGGCCTGATCCCAAGCCAGGGAACTGAATGAAGCGTTTGGGACTGAGCCTTCATGTTTTTTATAGATCCTGGGGCATAAAATGGGTGAAGGAATCTGGGAGCTGTAGCAATTTCCTGGGGAGGAATGGGAAAAGATGAAACCTTATTTTAGAGAAGAGAAAGGTATTTATTGTTATAAAGGGACAAGAGTAATAGTGCATGTGACATGGTATGTCAGAAAGAAAAATATTTAACGGGTACTGTAAGTAGTGTTTTACCTTTTTAAAACCAACATACAGTGTTTTAAGACTGAAGTTCTGTGATCAATAATATCTTCTTTATTGTGATACAACAGCAGAGCACGTAACGATACATACAGTTCGCTCAAGTCTCAATTAGAATTTATTCCTAAATTTCATTCTTTTTTACACTCAAAATGGGCTAAGACAGAACACATTATACACAGATGCAAGGATTTATTAATTAAGTCTAATTAATATTTTATGAGTATAATTAAAATACAGTACAGTCGTCATTAGTCCAGTTGTAATGATACTAACAGTCATAGTCCAAAAGAATTATTACAGAAAAGCTGTACCAATGTGGAATTGCTATACACAGTGTAGGGTTACTCAGTAGGTACATGAGTTTGTTAGATTGTTAACATATATTGTATTCACAGAACTAAGCTAGAACAAGTTAGGCAAAAGTCAGTTTGACTGTTTGGCTGGAGAATTGCTCTCACAGTTAAATCAAGCTAAAATCATCTCAGGCTAATCCAGGTCCAGACAAGGCCAGAGACCCTGCACTGTTAGGTGTGTACAAAGCCTGTGGACTTTTCTGGTAATAGCATATTTAATAGTCATATTTAATGTCTTACATGTTTAATCAAATTGTGTTTTAAAATATCATCATGGATGCTAACTAACTTCATACAAAACTGTTGAAAAAAGTTACTTTAAGTGTATCAGAGATTTTAAAGACTAAATACTTCTGTTTATTCACCACCTAATTCTGTACCATCTTTTTGTAGCAAGAGAATCTTCTCTTTGCTTGGATGAGAAACCTTCATTTCATCGTTTCCTGAATTGTAAAATGTTCTCCCATGTTCTGATATTACAATATTCTGTTGGGATATGATATATCTGTGGAAGAACTGAACAATACATTCTACTGCTGGAAACCGGATCTTAGTTTTGAGGCTTGATCAATGCTAAATCTCATTTTAGTGTTTTAATGTGGACAAACAGTTATTTCTGTTTTCCCTGTTCTACATTAACAGCATCTTTCCTCCATGAAGTAGCCATGCTAGTGTGTACATTTTGTCTACTGGGCATGTAAAACATGGTACTTGTACTCATTGTGCCTTGTCTGCTCTGTAGGGGATGGCCACTGAGCTGGTGATGCATATACATAGTGGGGAAAATTAGATGTTCCTTTGTTACCATCTTATGTTCTTGCCACCTACTTATTTGTCCAAGTGCTCTCAAGAGATATCCTAATTATTAGGTACTTTGGAGTTCTAGAGAACTGGTACCATTTAGCACGCACATGACTCATTACAAATACTCTGATTTTGCTTGATGTTCGTACAGTGCAGTTAATCCCCCTTTCCCCTGTTGCTAATTGAACGGTTCAGGCTCTAGAGACAAAGGATCACTCTTAGGTCATTTACAAAAAGTCTCTGTATTAAGATAATTAGACACAGGGTGTCTAGGATAGTATAAAATACAGATTTTTATGTTGTTAATAATGCTGGTATTCACAGTGCCTGCCTTTAGAATTGTACATATGTTACAACTGTAAAAGTTTTTAAAGTCTTCTAGTGTGGTGTAAAAGCCGCAATTCTGGTATGTTAAATTCCTTTCACTCAGTTTATTTTATAAGCATACAAAAATCAGGTTAGAGAAAACATGCAGTCCATTAATCCTTCATTAGCTATAATGTCACACTGAAAAAGGTAAATGCTTATATTACCGAGTTAATGCAAGTACTTCTTATACTTCTCCATTTAGACTTTATGAAGTTAACCTTTATTTTGTCTTACTTTGTGTTCAATATTACCATTTAAATTACTTGTGCTCTTTTAATCTGTCTGTGCAACTCTATGTACCTCATATCATCAAATAATTTTTATTCTAAGCTGATAGGGTGTCTTGCTTTTTTTTGCTTTGGAAAATACTAATATTCCAAGTGTGTGTATACATGCGTATACAGTGTGTATGTTTTTTTATGCCCCTTTCCAGGCATTATTTCCAACAAAGAAAAAAAAAAGGGAGGGAGGGAAGAAATCTGGAAAAAATGAGATGTATAGCACATCATGTATATAAACAGTTCCATTATACAAATAAATGGCAAAATAATATTCCAAAACATGGAAGCAACTCTAGGATCACGGAAGAGCAGAGGTAGGAAGGCACCGATGGAGATTGTCAGCCCTGGTCCCCTGCACAGAGCAGTGCCAGTGAGAGCCGGCTGCTCCGGGCTGTCTCCAAGTGGGTTTGGAGTACTTTCAAGGATGGAGACTGTACAGCCCCTCTGCGTGACCTGTTCTGGTGTTTGACCACCCTCACAGTAAAGATGTTTCTTCTCATGTTCAAAAAGAAATTCTTGTATTTCAGTTTGTGCCTGCTGCCTCTTGTCCTGTCACTGGGCAGCACTGTGAAGACTCCGGCTTCGTGGACATCTACCTGTAGACAGGTTGTCTACCTGGACTTTAGTAAAGCCTT
>NW_010516823.1:0-233 GCF_000687285.1 Phaethon lepturus
AGTGGCAGAAACAACGTGTGATGAACTGACTTCAACACCCGTTCCCTTTCCTCCTGTGCCGCTTGCAGAAGAGGTAGAGAAAAAATTGGGAGTGAAGTTGAGCCTGGGAAAAAGGTAGGGTTGGGGGGAAGGTGTTTGTCGTGGTTTAGCCCCAGCCAGCAACCAAGCACCACGCAGCCGCTCGCTCACTCCCCCATGGTGGGACGGAGGAGAGAATGGGACAGTAAAAGTGA
>NW_010516823.1:424-2307 GCF_000687285.1 Phaethon lepturus
AGCCGGGCTCCATCACGCGTAATGGTTTCTTGGGAAGACAGACGCCATAACTCCGAACGTCCCTCCACCCCTTCCTTCTTCTTCGTCCCAGCTTTATATACTGAGCATGACGTTACATGGTATGGAATATCTCTTTGGCCAGCCTGGGTCAGCTGTCCCGGCTGTGTCCCCTCCCAGCTCCCCGTGCACCCCCAGCCTGCTCGCTGCAGGCCAGCACGAGAAGCTGGACTGTCCTTGACTACTCAGCAACAACTCAAAACATCAGCACCTTATCAACATTTTCTCATCCCAAATCCAAAACATAGCCTCACGCTAGCTTCTGTGAAGAAAATTAACTCTACCCTGGCTGAAACCAGGACAGCGTTTTAAGATTTGGTTTTAGTTTGGTTTTTTTTAATTTCTTAAGTTTGGATTTCTTTGAATCATTCTCATTACCCTACTTTTGTTTTGATTGGCAATAAATTAAATTAATCTCCTCAAGTCGAGTCTGTTTTGCCTGTGACAGTAATTGCTGACTGATCTCTCCCTGTCCTTATCTTGACCCATGAGCTTTTTGTTATATTTTCTCTCCTGTGTCCAGCTGAGGAGGGGGAGTGATAGAGCAGCTTTGGTGGGCACCTGGCATCTAGCCATGATCAACACCCCACAGCTGCCTGCCTTTACTTGGAAGGGAGCTCTCCTGGTGCATCACATCCTGTGCAAGGACCAGTTTATAATGGGAAACACGATCAGGAGTTTCCCATACATCATAACATGACTGTGCTTCTTTCAGTTGGACTAATTTGGGTTTCTGATCAAATTCTTATCTTCCATTTTTCATCAGAATTGAAATGTTGACCTGCTCTGATAAACAAATACCTTTTGCTTAACTATCAGAAATGGATGTCTTACCTTTACCTTATTCCTAAAAATAACATACTGAGTGTAGCCAAGTCTGGATCAGCCTAACTTCTAGATCATATTTTTATGGTATCCTTTATATGGCAACAATGTAAAAGAATTTGTTTCACATCTTTCATTTTGACAATTTCCTTCATGATTCTACTGCTGCAACCACACAAACAGTATTTCTGGATCCTTTTATTTACACTTTTTTTCTTTTCCTTGGGGATACTTGCTATTCACAGTTTAATACATAAAAATCTGGAATATGCCCATTTTCTTTTGCTCTTATTCCTGTGTTCACACTTGCTTCATAAGACATGACAGATTATATTGCATGAAAGTGCTATGAACGACATAGATGGTGTATAGGATCTGGAGGTACTAGAGGGAGAGAAAAAGAGAATGTGAGGAAGAAGAGCGGCAAATACAGCAAACATAGTTGTAGGGTAGATGGAGTGTTTGAAGACAAAAGGAACTGGTCTGGAAGCATCCAGGCTGCTGGCGGAAGGACAAAAGCGAAGGAGAACTGGTTAGCAGCATGGAGGGAGGTTCTATGAGCAGGAAAAGGACTGAGATAAGGGATTTCCATGGACAAGCAATAGACGATCACCCGAGGGAGCAAAGCTGGAGGGAAGATTAGTGGATGTATGAGTAGCTGTGTGAAAAGTCCGTAAGTGAAAGGCAAAGAAAGAGGGAGAATGAGACAGGATATTGAGGACACTAAAATAGATTGACAATGTGCACATATCAAGGCTGCTCTAGGCAAACAACGTTCATTTGCCACTTTTTTCCTTTCCCAAACTAATCAACATTGCATATTGCCAGGTTCAAATCCGGGAAAATTTGTCTGGCTAACAAAGATATGCTGGAAGATCTTTGACAGAACCAGTATTTGTTCTGCTTAATACCTACTGTTGCAAAACTGCACAATTTAACCAACCTAAAATTCAAATCACACTCCAAAAGGCCAATCACAGAATCACAGAATCACTAGGTTG
>NW_010516824.1:0-4498 GCF_000687285.1 Phaethon lepturus
ATATTTTTCCTTATATATTATTATTAAGCTTATAATATATGGATGCTTGAAACCTGAACAAAAACCAAGATAAAGGAAATGACAGTAGGGATGGAAGAGTCGTTTAGAAGGGATGTCTAGCAGAATATATGTGGTCTGCCAGTGAGATGGAATCTGTATGGACAACATTTTCTCTTTCAGCTGTTGATCTACCCTTCTCACACTATGTGGGGTAGCTGTGATAGTGTTGGTGTGCAACCTCTTAGAGCATTGACAGCTTGCTCTCTTACATGGATATGCAGCTTTTTGTGCTGATAGCACAAAATGGCTGCGTGGCAGTGCAGACAGATCCGAACAAGCACAAAATAAATGTGTATCAGGATATTCTTTAACCCTTAAAACTTGAAAGCCATATGTAACCCAACAAATTGATGCAACAATACAAACAGAGCCTTTCTCACACCTTTCTTGCAATAGAAAACTCCAATTTCATTGTTCATCTTTGGATTTTGTCCCTCACCTAATTTAGGGGCATACCAAAATCTTGCACTGTTTTCAGAATTATTATGGGTTCTCAGTGGAGCAGATTGGCATACATTAATCTGCACAAATTTAGTTTAGACTAAAAAGCAAACAAAAGGAACACACATGGTTTCAAAAGAAGGTTCTGGGAAATAACTTTTAAGACCAAGAAGAAATAGTTCATGTCTTTAGTAGTGGAAATGTATTGGAAGCAATTAATTTTTTTTTTAATTACATGGCCTAGACAAGAAAAACTGGTTTTGTAGTTCCTTGTTTGATACATAAAAATAATCTGAAAGGCAAAAGTGCTAGAGGCAATAATAATCCAAAATATAATTTGAAAGGAAAAGTTCATAGAGGAAGAAAAAGAAACAGAGAAATGCAAGGCATTATTTTAAAATAACACTATTTTAAGCAATGTACTGCACATGACTGAATTTAATTTGTTTGATATACATGACCATAAATTTTAGAGAGTTCTATGTGTATTTTAAAATACATTAAGCATATTTTTATACATTCCTTTTGTTTCTTATTCTTTAAATCATCTTTCTTTCTAAGGAAAAGGATGATGATGATGTGCCCATTGGTTTTCTGAAGAAAACTAACATTCAGGGATATTTGCCTAAGAAGGATAATTAACAGTTTTAATAAATTTTACATTTTCCATGTCATGATATTTGGCACTCTTATACCATTGAGGATTATGTATGAGTTTAGACATCTCTCAGTGGAAAATAATATCCTGGAGCTACAAATTCTTTAGATGTTTCTGATTTGCTTTTTATTTTCCTCTCATGAAAAAAACATGTACTGTTAAACTCTTCTAATTTAAGTCAAAATTGTGCAATACAGCCTACAGCTGTACATTTAGTCCATTAGCATAAGAAGTGTGTGCAGGATTAGATGGTATTTGAATATAGGACTCTGTTCTGTGTTGAATTAATGCTGAGAATATTTTGCTTCAAATTGTTGACTTGCTGACTCGTGCCAATAACAAGAGGCAGCTCTGATGGACTGAGACAAAGTGGTAACACGCACCAAAACGCTGGTTAGGCTAAGTGCTTACTAACGTGGAAGTTCCTCACTTCTGTTAGCATTGTTTCATACTTTTCAGAGAGTCTGAGAAGTGATTTGCAGTTGTTTCCTCAAAGGAAGTGCTCTATCCTGGAATGAATAAACACCGTACTTAATGGATTTTCAGCTCAGGCATTTGTTTTTATTACGTTAATTGAAAGTCATTAAGTGAAATGTTTCTTTTCTAACAGGCATATTAATTTAAAGATAATAAATACCATAGAATATATATGTCTGGAAATAGCATTTTTTCTAAAACAGCAAATTATTTTCACTAGCCAATCTTTAGACACTCTTCCAATTCATCTAGCTCTTGTGCTGGTTTTGGCTGGGACAGAGTTAATTTGCTTCACAGTAGCTGGTATGGGGTAATGTTTTGGATTTGTGCTGAAAACAGTATTGACAATACAGGGATGTTTTTCATTATTGATGAGCAGTGCTGACACAGAGTCAAGGCCTCTCCTGCTTCCCACACCACCCCACCAGCAAGGAGGCTGGGGATCACAAAAAGTTGGGACGAGACACAGCTGGGACAGGTGACCCCAACTGACCAAAGGTATATTCCATTTCATATGACATCGTATATAAAGCTGGAGGAAAAAGAACAAATGGGGGGAAACATTCGGAGGGATGGTGTTTTGGCTTCCCAAGTCACTCTTACATGTGATGAACCCTGGGAACTATCAATCTGTCAGCCTCACCGCTGTGCCTGGGAAGATCATGGAGGAGATGATCTCTTAGAAGCTATTCTACAGCATATGGAGGACAGGGAGGTGATTCAAGACAGCCAGCATGACTTCACCAAGGACAAGTCCTGCCTGACTAACCTAGTGGCCTTCTGTCATGGAGTGTCCACATCAGTGGACAAGGGAAGAGCTACCGAAGTCATCTATCTGGACGTCTGTAAGGCCTTTGACATGGCCCCCCCCAATATCCTTCTCTCTAAATTGCAGAGATACGGATTTGAGGGGTGGACTGTTGGGTGGATGACGAATTGAGTGGATAAAGCATTGTTTGGATGCTCACAGGCAGAGGGCAATGGTCAATGACTCCATGTCCAGATGGAAATCAGTGATGAGCGGTGTCTCTTTGGGGGCTTGTACTGGGACCAGTACTCCTTAATATCTTCATCAATGACACAGACAGTGGGATCAAGTGCACCCTCAGCAAGCTTACAGCCAACACCAAGTTGAGTGGTGAGGTTGACATATCTGAGGGATGGGATGCTATCCAGAGGGACCTGAACAAGCTCAAGAAGTGGGCCCATGTTAATTTCATGAGGTTCAACAAGGCAAAGTGCAAGGTTCTACACCAGGGTCAGGTCAACCCCTGGTATCAATACAGTCTGGGGGTTGAAAGGATCAAGAGCAGTCCTGTCGAGAAGGACTTGGGGGTACTGGTGCATCAAAAGCTGGACATGAGCCAGCAATGTGTGTCACAGCCCAGAAGGCCAAGATATCCTGGACTGACCATCAAAAGCAGTGTGGTCAACAGGGCGAGGAAGGGGATTCTGCCCCTCTATTCCGCTCTGGTCAGACCACCCCTGCAGTGCTGCATCCAGTTCTGGAGCCCTCAAGCACAGGAAAGACACGGACCTGTTGGAGTGGCTCCAGAGAAGGCCACCAAAATGATCAGAGAGATGTAACACCTCTCCTGTGAGAACAGGCTGAGAGTGTTGGGGTTGTTGAGCTTGGAGGAAAGAAGGGTCTGGGCTGACCTTATTGCAGCCTTCCAGTACTTAAAGGGGGCTTATAAGAAAGATAGGGACAGACTTTTTAGTAGGGCCTGTTGTGATGGGACAAGGGGTAATGGTTTAAACTGGAAGAAGGCAGATTTCAACTAGATGTAAGGAAGTAATTTTTGACAATGAGGGTTGTGAAACACTGGCACGGGTTATCCGCAGAGGTGGTGGATGCCCCACCATTGCCAGCTGCGGTTAAACCACAACAGGTCTTATTTCCACCCCTGGAAAAGAATAACATCTACAAAGTGCTTACCTCTTTGAGCCAACTCTCTGCCAATGCTGAGGTTAACAGGTTTAATGCTGGGTAGAATTATAGTTCCTGTTAAATGCCATTCCCTTCCCTCTGCTTCTATCTCCTTTGCTTCCCTTTCCTTCCCTTCCCTCATTACAAACCTTGCTTCCTCCAAGTATTTTGCTGTATATCCAAGAGTATGTTCTCTACTGCACGGTTCTTGAGGTAGTGACAGTTTCACGTGACTTTGAACTTGAGAATTATATCATTATGGCATTGGCAAAATAACAGAAAATCTTTGTTTCTAGGTACTGGTTAGTTTTAATGGACCCAGTATCTGTTAATAGTTCAAAATAAAAATGAAAATAAAGTCTTTATCTGTAGAAAATAGTTCCCTATATGCTTTTGCAATTTTCTTTCTTATTCCTTTCTTCCCTTACATATGTTAACCCGTCTTCATATAAAGACTTTTACTTTGATGGCAATATAAAATTTTATGAAATAATTAGGGGATCTGAGTTGCTGTTGTCAAATAGCTTAAAAATTTAAATGGAGGACTTTCTTAGAGTAGCAGTGTAAAAGGAGTTCAGGTAAAAGCTACTTTATATCACCAGGATATTCAACAGTGTCTCTTCAACTCACTCATTTGTTGTAGGTTTAAAGCAGAAATGGACCAATAATCTATGAGTGTGATAGACCAAATCAGGGGAAACCAAACCAATAAATCTTCTACCTTCCCCTGAGCTTCACAGGAATAGATGTTTGCTAGCTTGAGCAGAATTAGGTCTTCAGGTGTCTACTATCTTCTGCCTACTATTTCTTAACAGGGAACAGATCTACATCTTATCCAAAGTGTTCTGCAGCTCAAAGTTAAAAAATATCAAGTCATATATTTCTCCCCAAATGCTAGTTGTTTACTCTTAGAAACAAGAAATGGAATGGCT
>NW_010516825.1:0-635 GCF_000687285.1 Phaethon lepturus
CTCCCCCCCCCCCCCCCGAGCCTTCTCTTTTCCAAGCTGAATAGTTCCAGCTCTCTCAGCCTTTCCCAATATGAAAGATGCTCCAGGCTCTTAATCAAAGGGCTCTTTGTGGCCCTTGGACTCACTCCAGTAACGTCATTTCTCTTTTGTACTGGGGAACCCAGTACTGGACACAAGACTCCAGGTGTAGCCTCACCAGTGCTGAGCAGAGGGGAAGGATCACCTCCCTCGACCTGTTGGCAACTCTTTGCCTAATGCAGCCCCGGATACCATTTGCTACCTTTGCCGCAAGGGCACTTCAGTACTTGGTGTCCACCAGGAGCCGCAAGGCCTTTTCTGCAAAGCTGCTTTCCAGCTTGTCACCCCCCCAGTGCCTAGGGTTGTTCTTCCCGAGGTGCAGAACATTGCACTTCTTTTTGAACTTCACAAGGTTCGCATCAGCTGATTTCTCCAGCCTGTCAAGGTCCCTCTGGATGGCAGCATGACCCTCTGGTGTATCAGCCACTCCTCCCAGCTTTGTGTCATCAGCAAACTTCCCGAGGCTACACTCTGCCCCATCATCCAGATCATTAATGAAGATGTTAAACAGGACTGGACCCAGTACTGACCCCTGGGGTACACCACTAGGCCCTGGG
>NW_010516825.1:678-2895 GCF_000687285.1 Phaethon lepturus
CATTTGTTCAGTCATTTTCAATCCACCTCACTGTCTGCTCATAGAATTATAGAATAGTTTAGGTTGGAAGGGACGTTTAAAGGTCATCTAGTCCAACCCCCCTGCAATGAGCAGGGACATCTTCAACTAGATCAGGGTGCTCAGAGCCCCGTCCAACCTGACCTGGAATGTTTCCAGGGATGGTGCATCTACCACCTCGCTGGGCAACCTGTTCCTAGTCCATACTTCATCAGCTTGTCTGTAACAACCCGTCTTTAAAGCAGCTTGGACAGAATATGTTGCAACCCAGACTACTTTGGCTGGTAAGTAGGAGAACTGCCTGTAGAAAACAGAGGTTTCAAATCCCCTTCAGCAGATGAGGGCCTAAGGCCCAGTATTCCTACTTACTGGACAAGTAGCTCTAGCTACTATGTTCATAAGCAAAAGGTGGGCATTACTATTGCTGCAATTACTTAGGATCCCTGTTTAGCATTAGGTTTTCAGATTTATCTCAGGAGCTGCTGGAATTTCATCTCTCCGTGCAAACCTGTATCTCAGGAGGGCTCCAGATGTTCCCTAGAACAGGTATACCAACAGCTTTCAGACCAAGCAAGGCATCTCCTCCTCCCACAGGTTTGGATGATACTGGGAAGGAGGTGTGCAGCGAGTCACCATTTGGGACAGAGAAGGAGGTCTATAGGTGGGATATAGGTAGAAGGGGTTCTGCCATACATTACGGTCCCTTACACAAAAACGTCTTGGTTTTGCTACAGGATCTAAAAGAGAAAACCATAGCAAATACCAATGCTTTGTGCTCAGTTTCTCACAGAATTTCTCTTAAATATTATTTTCAGTCTCAGGAAGCATTTTATAAACTTTGAGGCTATGACACTGTAAAACAGGAGAAAAAATGAAAAGGATACATGGGATGAAAAGAGAAATGGGTGAGGAGTTTGCTTAGTGACACACTCCTAAAATATAGCTGTAGCAAGATGTGTACCGACAAGAAACAAAGCAATTATAAAAAGAGAATCTATTACTACTTTAATTACCTAGGGTGTAAGTTCTTGTTCTCAGGGCACTAAAAATGAATTACGCTATTGATGGCAATAAAAACAGAGAAGAACCTTAAGCAATTGTTCCAAGTATTCTGCACCAATAGTTGCAAAATTAAAAACAGGTGCAGATTTTAAAATATTTAGATAGTTATTTTTAAATTTTAGAATTAATATATTCCATAACATTGTTGATGAGATACTAGAAGTTCCTCTCTGTTAAAGCTAAAAATATATTTTGTAAGTACTAAAGTGTGTGTTTACTCTTATTATATTTTTTAAAGTTTAAGAAAGATATCAAAGTAAAAAAATCACTCCCAAAGTCATAGCTACAAGAAAACTGCATTCCATTCAAAAATAAAGAGAAATCATAATGATCAGATGACTAAAAAAGCTTTGACAACTTCATAGGAACACACACCAACAATTGCTATACAGCTGTGGTAAACACTGATGTAGTCAGTACTTCATTAGCTAGGAGACTAGTAGTTGCAGAAAAACTAATACACTTCAAAGATGATTATCAACATCAACAAAACCAAGCAAAATAATCAGGAGCACTACAAGATGATGTGCCTAATCAAAACTGTATGACAGAGAAAGAATGGTAAGCCCAAGACAAATCAACATTCTGCAATAATGAGTTACGGATGCTGCACTGGCATACACATTTTTTAAAAAAACTTTAAAAAGCAAATCATTTTATTAGATAGTCAAATAAAATGTTTTTGTAACAGCTCTATGAATATTGCTTTAATCTTGGAGAATATACTCATACATGAGAATACCAAATCCTGTGTGTGGCATGTGAAGATACGCATGTATATATTGTTTACAGGAAAGAGCTTAAGGCATTTAACATAAATAATAAAGCTCTATTCTTTTCTGTGGACTTAACTGCTAGCAACATGTGACAACATCTCACTGCATATTCTTTATTGTAAAGACTTCATGAAATAAAACCGATAGTTCAAAACACAGGCTTTCTACTTGTCTGCATCAACTGTAGAGTACAAGGTTTACATATTATGGTCATCACTAATTAAAGAATTTCCACTAGAGATTGACTTCCTCCCTAGATTCACTGTACATAATTACACAGAAACAAAAACCAGTAAAAGTCACATTAAGATTAGGTAACAGTATGTCAAGAAAGAGAATCACAGAATCACAGAAACACTAG
>NW_010516826.1:0-14763 GCF_000687285.1 Phaethon lepturus
GTAAGGGCAGCTGAGACGGTGAGGGAGGCCTCACTACATCGCACGAAAGTAGTTAGTACAAATGCAGTTACATGAAGGTACCAGGCTGCAAAGTCCATACGTGTTGTCTTTTAACTCACAAGCACTTAGGCAAAGGTGTGCGCTCAGCAGGCTGTAGGCCTGCTCTCTGTGTATGATGTGAACTTACAACACATCAAGAGCTGTATGTCAAGAGCCAAGTCCTGTAGCAGGGACATGAGAGACTTATGGAGACCCAGCTGACAACTATGTCCAAGCCACCCACAGAGGGAACCCAGAAGTAGCAAAGTGTTCCCAGAAGGTGCGTGCAAAAGTGAACGTTGTGGTTCTTACAGAGGATGATGTCAAGAGCCACTGGGGGACACAAGAAGTCTGAGTGTGGTGCCTCCACCTGTACTGTCAATGTAACTTTTAAATCCACTAATGCTTCTCCTTATAATCTCTTTTGCAGAGATTCAGTCTGAGAGAGTGTGCGGTAGCAGCTGGCAGAGACGAGAGCATCTGATGAAGCACAACAGCTTAGTGGTTTAGGGCTAAATGAAAGTATTGAATGGTTCCTAAGGAGAAGCTATTAGGTAGCAGTTTTTAAATTTATTTTTTTGCTTCTTCTGCAGAGGCTAAGGAAGCTCATATGCCTTTTGCATTTTAAAATAATCTACTAAATGTTCAAGAGCTCAGCACTTAACAATTTTGATTTGCCGTTCCATTCAGATGAATTTTCTCATCCAACTAACTGTTCACGGTGTGCTCCATGGGGCTGCAGGCTGGCTCAGCAAGGCCCAAGCTGCTTTTGAGGCTTTCTGGAATGCAGAGGTGGCAGCATGTGAATGGGCTCAGACGGCACACTGCTGAAGACCTATGGGTAAGTTGGTAAGAAAACTGATCTATCTTTATTTTCTGGATAGGTAAAAAAGTTTCCTAATTAGGCCCAGTCTTCATTCAGCTTGCATATGTATCTTTGAAAACAAGCGCTATTCTGGGGCTTCAAAAAGCATGTGTCTCTAAGGTATTTTTAAACAGCTGCCCGCTGGAAGCAGCTTTTGTTCTCCATGCAGACCTGAATTGTTTAACTAGCTGTATCTATGAGGCCATTTGCAGGGTAGCGTTTATCTTTGCAGCTAAGAGCTCCATTCAAATTTTTTTTTTTAATATTTTTTTTTAACTTAAAAAAAAGGAAGTCAAAGATGTTCACAAGACAAACGTTAAAAACAGACTGTTCTAATGAATCTAGGATGAAGTGATTCTAGGTTCTTGCTCATGGTTTTACAGCCTCATCTTACCTATTCATTGCAACAAATTTATGAGCTGTCCAGAAGAAAATCATTTATCTTCACAAAACTCAATAGGAAGCTGCACTCCTCTAATACATCCAGTCTCTGCTTTTCACTCATGAACTACCTATAACCAAGGTTCTGGCTCCCCTACCTTTGCTGTTCTTCCCACTGGCAAATTCTGCCTACACAGACATTTAGTTGAGCATTGCTTAACTATCGCACTCTTTTCTTACATGCCTAAGCACTAGAACCAAACTATCTATGAATAAACCTGAAAGAGATTTCAGATCATATGGAAAAATGTTAAGAGCTGCAGTTCACTATATACCTTCCTAAACCAAACAGTGTGACACAAAGAAAATGCTACATTCTCAAGTGCCTCCCCCCCTGCAATGTAGAAATTCCCCTTTCTTTTTCTTCACCATTCCCTTTCTCTTTCTCACTCGTAAGACATATTGCCATGAAAACTTGCACCAACAGAACTACATACTCTAGAAATATTTTTATTTCCCAATTCCCCTACCTAACTGCTAAGGTCAATTCTTACCACTCAAGTAACAAATAGTCATGTGGGCTGGCTTTGACTGGGATACAGTTTATTTTTTCCATAGTAGCTCGCTTGGGACTATGTTTTGGATTTGTGCTGAAAACAGTGTTGATAATACAGGGATGTTTTTGTTACTGCTGAGCAGTGCTTACACAGAATCAGGGCCTTTTCTGCTTCTCACACCACCACCCGCAGCGAGTAGGCTGGGGATGCACAAGAAGTTGGGAAGGGACACAGCTGGGACAGCTGACCCCAACTGACCAAAGGGATATCCCATACCATACAACATCATGCTCGGCAATTAAAAGCTGGGGAAGAAGGAGGAAGGGTGGGACATTCAGAGTTATGGTATTTGTCTTCCGAAGTAACCATTACACGCGATGGAGCCCTGCTTTCCTGGAGATGGCTGAACACCTGCCTGCCGATGGGGAGTGGTGAATGAATTCCCTGTTTTGCTTTGCTTGTGTGCATGGCTTTTGCTTTACCTATTAAACTGTCTGTATCTCAACCCACGAGTTTTCTCACTTTTACTCTTCTGATTCTCTCCCCCGAACCACCCTGGGGGAGTGAGAGTGGCTGCCTGGGGCTTAGTTGCCAGCCGGGGTTAAACCACAACACTGTGGAAACTAGCCAGAGCCAAACAGAATGCCCAGGTCAGCTACAGAACAGAAGACAACAATAGGAAAAATGGCTTCAGCAGACAAAAGCTTGCCAGGGCTCTGATTTTCAAGCTTTGCTTCTAAGAGGCAAGGGCCGGATTTACATCAAGATAAACGCTGAACCACTGATTCAGTGGTTAAAACCTCAGGATTTTTCTATGCATTTCAACTAATACATTGTATTTACTGAACAATACCTTGCAAATCACAGTTACAGAATGCTTCACAAGCCAATCTAAGTATTTTCCCTGGGTTCTTGAAAGTGAATGAAATAGTCTTCAAATCAAGGACATATAGGCAAAAATTTGAATAAAGACTTAAAACCTGTCTTGTCAAATGAATAGAAAGGTAGAAAAACATGCTGCACATTGCCATATTGTTAAAAGTGTCATTGCCTTATTGCTTTTCATGAAGCAAGAAAATGTCTGTGTTACATGTTAAGAAGGACCTTTTCAGACACCTATCTCCAGCATGTCAAGAATTTCACTGAAAAATACATTGGTATTATAATATCACCAAGCCTCATTTAACTTTTAAATTTAAACCTTTAAAAGAAAGCTGCCTGTGGCATGGCATACTCTCTCAGAACAGAACAAAGCAAGGCAAATACTTCTAAAGCTCCTTCAGTATAGGACTTCACAATTCAAAACAGACCATGGTAAGAGTGGAAGGATGTTCCAGTTAATCTGCAGAGTCCCAGACATCACAGGGTCTTAACCCACAATTAGCGTTTGAAGGATATGGACAGAGGCCTTTATGGCCATATCACATCACTAAGGAGTGCACTACACACTTCCAGAAAGGACAAAGAAACAAAAAAAATCTGGTACTCAGGACAGCTGTGCTCCTTTCCCCTCTCTAAGCACAGTATCCTCCAGGTCTGCTCTGAGGACAGTCCAAGCTTAGTGATAGGCCCACTGTCCTGTGTGTTGCACACACATATACACTCAGGCAGTGGACATACAGTGGGGTAGAAAAACAAGAAACTGCCTCTTCCTACCCTCGATTTCCCCTTCTCCTGCAAAGCCCTAGGACCTACAGCAATACAAATAACACTTCAATGAAAGATGCCAGCCTAGGACTTGGAAGATGCAGGTTTGAACCCTGCTTTCTCAGAATGCATGTGATCATTGTCACTCGGTCATATTCAAATTGCACAATGGGAAATGACACAATGAGAGTCCTCAGGTAGTAGTTAAAGGCAGGTTGGGCCCTCCAGGTGATGCACAGCCAAACTGACATAGCAACTTCTGTTCCGAAAGAGGTACAGCTGTGTTCCAGTGGCATTGTGCTCTGGTTAAAAGTTCACTGGAGCTCAGGGCCTATGCAGTAACTTGCACCAGACTATCCCTGTTATTCACTCTGCCTCACCACAGCAGACTGCAGAGAGAAAGATTTCAAATGTGCCTAGTCACAGAGCTCTGGTAGGGCCTGGATAGTTACCGCGTGTATGCACAGGCACGCAAGATCACATACCCCAGCACATCCTCATATCAACAAATTGCCTACAAGGATGGAAGTCAATCACATGGCTCACCTGCATTTGTTAACAGGTCCTAGATGTTAAGAATACTGTGACAGCTTATTAACAAAGCCTTAGCACAGGCAATAATGAAATGATGTCAAATACTCATCTGAAAATAGCACTGGTCAGAACTTTCCTTGCAGAGCATTTTTTTCTATTGACACAATTGCCAAATAGCTAAAGTGTATGATGCCAACACTCCGATTTTGACAGCTCTTCTGCCAGACAGAGAATACAAAGCAGATTCCTGACAGAAGCCAACCAGCTCTGCCACTGCTCCTGAAGTAGCCACCTGAAAGGCCTTGGTGTGGTCAGAGAGCAATGGCCTTCCAGACTCCTCCTCAGAAGGTGGCGAAATCTTGACTCCCCTCTGAGTCCTGCGGCTTTTAGGTTTCAATTAATTTGAGTGACACTGGATGGCTGATTCTGAGACTACTATAATAACTGACGGCAGGCTTTTGTTTCTTAAGTCAGCTCTGTAACACTCTGTCACCACACAAGTTGTGCTACAAATTTGCTTAGCTGGTAAGGTCCTCAATGCAAATCAGAAGGATATTATTATCCTTTGATGCCTTTTTAGTATTTATGGCATGACTAAATTGGAGAAGTGCTTTATTAACATTTAAGACTATTAGGAAGAAAATTATGTAGATTATGTGGAGAGAAGCAGAAGCAAAAATTAAAAAATCTCATATCCTATAAATTCATAAGGATGTAACTGATCAAGAACTTTCAATGTCCAATCAATGTTTTGATTCCTCCAAGTATTTTTAAATGAAGCATCACACACCATTTGTAATTAGTGTGTTTCTCATAACTCCACAGTTACATTTCAAATCCTACCGTGTTGCAAGCTTATGGCAGACGACACCAGTGTCTGTTATGACTTCACTCAGTCTCAGCTCGAGGTGGACCTTCCCCTGAAACACACCAAGAACAACACATGAAAAATTAGTTTTATGCATAGCCAACCATCCTATTCCAACTTAAAACAAAGTCAGTCAGTTAATGCAAGTAATTCCAGGAGAAGTTTAAAGATTAAGTAATAGCTGTATAGCTAAGGTATTTCACCTACCAGAGAATCCAGATTAGTAGCTATTTCACTAAATTTCAGTGCATAATTCCTTCCACTATCTTATCTCTGTATGTTTTACTAATTTATGGATATGGAGCATCTGTGGTCTGA
Organism: Phaethon lepturus; assembly: GCF_000687285.1. Taxonomy (NCBI): domain Eukaryota; kingdom Metazoa; phylum Chordata; class Aves; order Phaethontiformes; family Phaethontidae; genus Phaethon; species Phaethon lepturus. The sequence continues at coordinate 5,210 of NW_010516826.1, forward strand.
CACAAAAATATTTAGCATTTTAAATATTAAGCAAAGATCTGCAATACCATCATTGAAATGATATCACATCAGCGTGTTATAAATTAATACCTACATGTTTTAAACAAGTATCAGTAAAACTACACTGGACAACTATTCAGCCATGTTGCCAGCATTCATAGCATCTACTATTACAGAGTCTTCAGCTTCTTACCATCACATTGACGTTACTATGACTTGGGCGAAGATGTTATGCTCAAATATGCTAAGAAAATAAAGGCAATCATGAATACAAACTGCATTCCTCTTATTAACTCTATTACATTTCAAAACATGAACATCCACTCCCACTGGCAAAAACTCACCACTCCTTTTACAGTGTATATATAGTAAATGTAAAATACATTTTGTTATTGACCTATTCTGACATACCAGCACTGCCTGATCATCTCCTGCAAATCATTATGGCCAAAATTGAGTCATTCACCTTCATAACCACCTCCCCTCCACCCTTTTTACCAAAGGACCCTAAAATCCACCCTGCTAGTTAGTCAGAGCTCTAATGTGGGTGTCATCTTTGACTCAGATCTACCTCAACTCATACACAAGTGTGTTGCACCCCTTTCATAAGATCTTCCAGATTTGACCTTTCATCTTTTTGCACCAGAACTCTTGCCAGAGACTTCACTGTCTTATGACTTGTTACAGGAACCTCCTGCTCTATGAGGATGTCTATCCTGCATAACAGAGGAGAGTGAAAATCAAACCCTGGCCTCAAGTTGTACCTGTGCTGTTAAGATCTACTTCTTCTACAGCAGATTTGTCTGGATGAAAGCTGGTGAGAGCAGTCCAAAGCAGAGTGGGGAATGCAGTAATAATTAAGTAGCATGGACATGCAGAAGATCAGTTCAAGCTCATTCCCTGGTCCTCTTACATTTAGCAGTATAAACAAACACTGATGACTGCCTGAATACTTATCCTGAAGAAGCCTATGAGAGATCGTGTCCCTTTCTGCAACAGTCATTCTCTCCCCTTCCTTGTACACCCTTTTCTTGGTATGTTCTTTCTACACTATCTTGAATGCATGCTTCACGCTTTCCGGCATTTCACACTTTCACTCCTCAAGCCTCTATCACCTATTTATACCTTAAATATTCTGACTCAGTAGCATTTCTACCCTGTCCAAGGGCTGTAACATAGGCTTTTCAAGTACATGTTGCAGATGATCCTGGTGTTCATCCAGAAAACAAGAAAAAAAGACCTCTCCAAGCTGTATAAAAGCCCACGTTGCAGAGGCAGCAGAGCAGCTCACTGGCATTTTTGAACATGTGTGGGAGTTTAAAAAGATGGCTCCTGCCAGTATCTTTTGCATCATTTTAAACAAAATAATAAAAACAAACAATGCAAAACCCAAACGTTGCATTTAGCTGTCAGATGTCTGATTGTTCCTCCCTTTCAGCAAGACATGAATACTCCTTCACCCTGTCAGTGCACACAAGTGTCAACATTTGTCATTTTCTTCTGAACTAGAAGCCTGTCCTCATGAATAGGAGAAAGATTTCTCTGCACAAACGCATAAAGCCACTTCTTGACCCCCCTCTTTAAGACTCAGTACCACTACAGTACCTATTGCATCCATGTGTAACAAGGGCTAAGCACACAACCAGCTGAGAACCCCAGTTAAGCAGGTCAGTTTTCTGGCTTTAGTTTTACCACATTCTCCCTTACTCTTCACTGTTCTCTCTTCCACTGGTTACATTTTATTACAGGAGCTAAACCACAAGTCTCTGGAGAAGAATTATTATGAACCTGTTAAAGCACTGCTGCCATGCTAACTGCATGTTACTTTTACTAGAGAAATCAACCCTAATACAAGTTTTAAAGAAATTAAGAGACAGGAACAGAGATTTAGGAACTCTAGAGAAAATATCCCTTTGTAGAAAAATAGCAAGAAGGTAAAAGAATGTTTTTATTAAAATAATTCTGCTGATCTTAAACAAAGGCAAGACTGACCTCTCTCAAAAGAAAGAAAGAAAGCAGGAAAGCAAGCAAGCTCCAGTACACTTAGGTGACCCTAAATGCAAACTTACTTAACAGTGCCAATTTGCTTGATCTCACACAGACTCTGATGGAAGTGCCCTATTTTAGAAATTAAGCTGCAAAAATCCTTTTTACGTCAGTAGTACCTCACACGTTTTCCCATCTACGTTAAGTACAAAAATATAGCACTGCCTTCTTTGGGCTGAGAGCCATTTTTTCTTGTAGGTCTCATTTTTCTCTTGTGAAGACTTTGAAAATGGTCAGCTGCTCAAAAGTGACTCAAAGCTTCAGACAGTAAAACAGAGTTCATGGGATCATTGGGACCAGCAGCCCTATGACTACTCCCAGAACACCTCCTTGCTTCCAGATAAAAACTCAAATACATTAAAATAAGGCTACAGTAACATACTTGCAGGCTTAATTCACAGAAAATTGAACTCCTACATAAACAGAATGATTTTTTCCCAAATTAATTATACTGTTAGGCAAAACATAAGGATTCATCTGAATAAATTTACTCCTGAGCAACGCCATTAGTTGCTTTACAAAATACTGGATAACATATTCTTCAAAGGGAAGACAGAAAACTATACATTGAATCAGTATCATAAAACCAATAGTTAATTGAGCCAACAGAAGGTCAACTGACAACCTATAGTGGATTAAATGTACCACAGAAACAGGGAGTTGCCAATTTCTGTATTTACTGAGAATTTATAACAAAGAAATTCTTATTTTATTATCAAAAGAACTACTGTGATAATAACAAGAGCCTCCAATTGTACTAGATGAGCACAGTTATTGACAGCATTTACAAGCAGGTAAGATCAGATAATGCGGCAGGATAAAAAGTATGTTGTCCCTGTTTTACAGCTGATGTGATGGCTTGGTCCTGATCAGACAGAATCCCTGTTGCAGAGCCAGAGACTGAGTCCAGGATCAGGCCCAGGCCTGTGTCCTAGCCATAAAGCTTTTTTCCTTCAGCACAGAGAAAAAACTCAGAGAAGACGCTGGAGGTTTGACAATTTTGAAGTAGATTGCATTAACTACTAAAAAGATTTACATAAAAAAATATTTCAGGATGTTCCTAGAAGCAGCTATGCTCATTAGCATACCCTTCGCATTTGGAAGGATAGGACATTTTCAAGGAACAAGCTGAAGGAGTGCCAACTCAACTGCTGAATACTTCCTTTTTCACAAACTCTGGCTGATATGGATGGGTGGGTTCATAGGTCGTACGTCCTTCCTAATCACATCTAACATCATATAATGGGGCCAGCCGGCTCCCATTTTTCAGTTCTTGATTAAGCCAAGTAGATTGAATTTCTTGTAGGGAAGTAGGCAGTATTCAAAAGGAAATCAGTAACAAACAAAACTTTTAAAGGGCCTTATTGAGGAAAAAAATTATACTATGCTTGTTAAATATCCCTTTTACTGAAGAAAATTAGAATGAAGTTCGGGTCTTGTAACATTCTCATAACGCTAACAGGCATCAGGAAGAATTACACGCACAGTTATCTGAAAAACAAGCTATAACTGATCATAATCTTGCAAAGAAAAGAAAAAGCAGAATCAAAGTCCTGTTTTTATAGATACAGGAAAAGCCCATCTCCAGCCACCTCATTTCTCCTTGGAATGCAGCTGTGAGTTACTGTGGCTTCAAACACCAGAAGACAGTTGTAAAGCAAGTAAAAGCATACAAGTGCTACGTACCTGTATCATGTTTCCAGTAGTTGCAGATCCGCAGTTTAATTTAAACGCAGTGTGTTGAACAAGAAAAGAAACACATGACTGCAGATTCTCCTAAATTTATTCTTATGACAAAGTTCTGCCATCCTGGCATGAAGCACTTTTAGCATCTTAAACAAGCAGTGGGCCTGCCTTAGAGGCAGCGTTTGCAAAGTCACCAGAACACCACTGGGAGCCATTTCTGAGCAGTTACATGCACGCATTTTGGCCTAGAATCTGACACATGCCATGTGATCCATTGACTGAGTGTCGATTCAGACGCAACATCTGATCTAACTCAAAACAGATGTGATCTGTTTTTTCAGGGAAAGAGTTACGAAAAAGCACCGACAAACACTAGGAACTTCTGTACTCTATCTAAGGCAAATGCACCAAAAACTGACAGTCTGCCTAAGTACAAAAGATAGGAGCCAAATCTACCCAACTCTCTTAAATCATATCTTTAAGGAAGTATTAACCAGATCTCCATCCTTTTTGTTACTGTGAAACAGTTTTCAGAAATCTGTCACTTTTTAAAAACATCAAAGGAAAAGAAAAAGTCTTCACTGTTAATTTTCAACAAAAATACATAAAATAGACAATCTGCTTACTTGGATATTAAACATCAAGTCAATTACCTTCATATACAGGGCTCACACAGCACTATAATTCTCTCTTCTACAAAAGAACAACAGGTGATATCATAAAAACTCCTGAAAAAGATATTGTCTGCTATTAAACCTGCTGGACAAGAGATCTGTCATCACCTACAATTCTACTTCTCACTAGCCTATCCAGCTTTGCTGGAGACTTTCCCCTCCAAGGTGGGAATGCATCTGCATGGAAGTTTTCCAAACATTTATCTCACATGGGGACCCTTATCCCAGCACAGTTCCCCGACCTCATTAGCTCCATAGATCAGCTCAGCTCTGCTTCCTGCATGGGAGTGTAGAAAGAGGGACTGGGACCCACCTTTAGCTCTTTACTCTTCCTCCTGCTGGTACAAAGTGACTGTTGGCTGTCTCACCTCAGCTCTTGGAGGTGGAGGAGGGAGAAGATGAAACAGGGACAGTTGTAGGAGACACTAGCCTAAGCAGGTGACATGAACCACAGCCCATGACTAACGCTAGCTCCTCATTATTTTGGAATCTCGAATTTAGGATTGTGATACCCCTGGTGTATCACAGTTTGGTTTGGAAAGTTAGTTTACTTTCCCTTTCTGCAAGCTGTCTGGAGAAACGAGCATTGGAAGAACTCCATGCTGCACACTGACCACTCCAAACTATGGGATAACCTGTGCTGTTGCTTTCTCTGACTTCCAAATTTTATTTTAGGATATAGCAAATATTATTGGACAGATCATGTCTACTTTGAAGCACTCTTAGGCAACTTTCTGAAATGTCACTTTCTGACACTGGTAAAGCTTAAAAGCAAACAATAAAACTGACCCAAACTCTAAGGGCTCACTAAATGCTGTCCATGAGGGAGTGAGAGCGGAAAGACCAAGGGTGCAGCCACTGCTTTAGGTAAATCCAGCCCTGCAGTACTATCAGCAGCCCACATAAGGTCACAGCCTAACGGCAGGTTCGATAGCAGGAGGAAGAGTTTGTTTACTGTCTGCATTTGCTGCTGTAACAGCTTGCTCCTTTCTTTAGCAGAGGGCAGCAGGCAGCTGGGAAACGTATAAGGATCATGCTCAAGATTGCAGCCTGCCTGCTGGACCACAGTGCACCACACAAGAATCTGGAACAGAATCCAGTCTACTGCTGAGGAAAGTGCAGCAGCTCTAACAAACACTGCATGGATTCATAAATCCTAGGCAAAGCAGAACTGATGTCTGCTTGGTCTCCGTATGTGCAAGCGTGTCAGAGTTGACTCAGTAACTGGCAAACATCTTCAAATGGCACAATGTTAGCCTTCCTGTTTCTCTAAAGAAAGAATACCTCCATATGGTCAAAATCCTTATAATTAGTCATGTTTTCCTCTCAAATACTTTGATGCAATACAATATGTAGATACTGTAAATGAAAGCCACCTGGCTTCCCCCAGACAAACTGCATTCTGCAGATACAGTATCCAGGTATCTTGTTTTGAAATAAAGTAAATTTATTATGCAGCAGTAGGTGCTCCTTACCACATGCCACATTACCAACTAGCTTTTTAAAAGTAACAGACCAAAACCGGATAGGCTGCCTTACCCCTTTGCGCTGATAAGTCTGAATACAATGCTCTTGCATTCACACAGGGAGGAAGCCTTGCCACAAAGCAGGATCTGGTCAATAACTGGTCTTTTTGTTTATCACAAACATTTTTTTACCATTGTTGATGCATGATTCAGTTCTCTGAAATAATTTTGTAGGTAGGCATGTAGCCTTGAGAATCTTCCTACTCTACCAAAACCGAGATTTCATCTCTTTTCAAAACAACTCAAGAAAGAGAAACCTAAAAGCCACTGTTCATAAAATAGAGGGTAACACCCATTTATTTCCTGTGTGTGGTCGAAAGCTGATACCAAACCTGGAAGCAGCTTCTTCTTTTTACAATTTGCATATACCCATGCTTACAGCAGGTTATACAAAATGCGTCAGTGACTCATCTGTACACTAGAAGCATTTAAATACCTACACAAAGGTAGTTAATGTCAGTGTTGGACAGTGGGCATGCAATGCTCTTAACTGTTTAACAGAGTAGATAATTCTCAGTCAGTCAGTCTCAGTCAGTCTGTGGAGTGAAACAGCCCTATACAGCTGCTCCTCAAGACAGTTTGCTCAACTTAGTTCTTAAGAATATGGATTTGAAGTAACAATTACCATCAGAGCCATTCCAGTTCAACATGACTTACTCTACATATATAAAAAGCATTGATTTATACAGAACAGGAAGCTACGGGAGAGACAGTGACAACTTCCACACTACTACAAAGGTAGGGTAAAAGAAGATAACAGAGTAACACATTTCCAGCTTCCTCTGCAGATCTGGGATAATCTTCCCTGTCACACAGCACTGAATGGAGAAGAGCTAATTCAAAAGCTTGTAGTGAAACCTTGGCTCTGATGAAGTCATGGCAAAACTCCCAAACTGGCAAGGCCAGGATTTCATTCATGAAGCCTTACACTTGGGACACAGATTCTGCATTCAATGGGAATGAATGCAGAATTTGCATACTGACAAAGGAAGAGAGCTTTTCTGAGCAGTGCAGAGTGCCCTGGATAGATTCTCCTAGATAATACACAGGCAGCATTTCAGAACCAGTAGTGCTTTCCAGCAGGACAAAGGGATTTTAGGTGTACTCTCCAAACATACCTGTAAGTAATGTTTTCCACTAATGATGTATACTCCACCACATGACACTCCTATCAGTCCATACTCAAGAACAGGCATGTTTAATCAACAATAGACAAAGGCCTGTGTAGGCAAAATGCTAATGTGGTAGAAGGAGGAGGAAGGGCTTTTGGTGTCTGAAGAAAGTACTTCTTAACATCGGTAAATCTTTTGCACAAAGCTTTGAGTACAGAAGGTTGAAATGTGAGACAATTTACTTCCTTGGTATTGGTTATTTGCCCTTTACATGCCTTTTAAAGTTGATAGCCAAATTGATATGTTTCAGACACATCAAAGTTCTTATAAGGAGGAAGGGGAAATGAGCAACTTTCAAGTTTTTAGGTCAGATTTTTTCACTCCCAACAATGAGTTTTACATAAGAGCTTGAGCATGACTGGCTTTGGAAAAGCACTCCATCATTTAATACTGAGAACTCAGCTGTAAGAGAACATGACCATTTCACATTTGTCAGTGCTGTGGAGGAAGTAACTCAAAGCACACTTGAAAAGGGGAACTTTTAAAGCGAAAGCCTACACAGGAAAACATGTCAGGATGATCTAACTCTCCTTGCATTTCTCCCTGACTTTGACATATACAGACTACATGGTTTGGAGTATGCTGGTGTATTTTGAGATTAATCAGAACGTCTCTGGTTCTTTAACCACTTCACTGATTACATGCACACAAAGGGTATTTGGGTAGCTAAGCTCAAACTTCACAAAAGAGACTTGAACTATGCAGGGTTGAAGTTGCTGTGAAAAAAAATTAAGGAGAAAACTACTCAAAAACAGGAAAGGCCTTTTAAAGATCGTATGTGCACTTGAGCTTAAATTCCACTGAGAACACATGGACCACTGACAGCATCTGTCATCTAAAGCCACAGGCAAATATCTGAATCAGTTACTGTTGGGTAAACTTCTGCATGTGAAGGAAAGGCAAACATTTATGGATCAACAGCGATGTACACACAATAGCATGGCAATGCTGGCTTCCAGTCCTCAAAAAGCATGCGAATATAGCAGGTCCTGAAAGAGAAATGACTAGTAGAAAAGAGACACATCACATAGAAAGCGTGCAGCATGGTATTCTTACTGACTTCAAACGGCTCAGAAAGTTTCATCTTCTGTTGCTGCAGCTGAGGCTGCCTGATTGTTCAGAGCCTATTTCAAGGCAAAAGGTAAACCATTCTCAGTAATGGCTCAATTTCTGTTTTACTTCCCACTGAAATGTTTGGGCGCTTCCACTGTTCAGACACTGGGTATTGAGCTCTGGGCACGGTAACATGCCACTGAGGATTTGGTAGGCTCCATCAGAAGATGGGAACTTAAAATTCCTTCAGCTAAACCTGCACAATCCCACCTGGTTACACCTTCATACTTTCAGAACAAGTTTTCCAGTCTGGAAAGTTAAGCCATGAATTACGCATTTAACAGCTGCTGTCAAGTTTTATTCTCCACTCTGTATAATAAATCTTCCTGATAGCATTTATCATGTTTTAATATTTTTAGAAAGGTAACATTCAAAAATCATGTAATTTCATATTTGTATGCCAAACACAAATACAACTTTGCTGGAGTTTCATAATTTGTTCTCCACAGAGCAGCTTGAACTTAACCACTTAAAAACTGTTGTTTCATCACCCAGGCTGCATCTAAACAGCACTTGGGGTATACACTGACAGGACTACAGCAGACTTTGCGATACGTTATTTTCAAACTAGCGAGAGCAGAACCAGCCAGTAGGACCTGGGGGCGTTGATTTACCAACTGAATAAAAGCCTGTCGACCCCAAGGGGTCAGTCTGCTGCTGAACGATACAGCAGTGTTCTGATGGCCACTGTTACCCACCTGCTCAGATGAAGGGAAATTCAGGTATGTTTGATTATTCTGATTATCTCACCTCACTAGTTTGTTAGACAAAATGATGAACAAAAGCCACAAAGGGCTTTGGGCATTACCCAATCTGCACAATCTGTATCTGTGAGCTGAGCAGCTGCGCAGCACCTGTGCAGCTTGGCATGGGACTGTGCACCACACCGAACAGTGGCAGTCGTGGTGAGGTTACAGGCCTCTCAGCAGCTCTTTGCCTAGATGGACAATGCCCTCATATTTATTTCAAGATGAGCAATCATGCCAGACCCCAGTACATCTTGCTGTCAAGTAATAAATGGACGTGGCATTAAGGCATCTGACAATAATGTTCATATCTGTGTAGGCTGACAATTAACACAGTCCTGCTGCCAGTAACATCCTCATCTGCCAAAAAGTTTATCAAGTCATAATCTCACCTTGCACTCCTGACAATATAAAACATCTTTACAAGACAGTGAAAATTAGCAACACTGGAAAAACATAAAACTGCATGCAAAGCTTCAAGATAAACACCTTGGCAACTATGTCTGATGGAGTTATACAACATTACCACTTGTACTTTAATTTTTTTTTAAATAAAAATTATTATTATTATAATTATTTAATTTATTATTT
>NW_010516827.1:0-256 GCF_000687285.1 Phaethon lepturus
ATGCAGCATGGGCAGCAAACAGAAGGAGCTGTAAGCCATGGCACAGCAGGATAGCTAGGACTTAAGTCACCGCCACAGAAACATGGTGGGATGACTCTCATGACTGGAGTGTTGCAATGGATGGGTATAAGCACTTCAGAAGGGATAGGCATGGAAGGAGAAGCAGTAATGTAGCTCTGTATATTAGGAAGTGTTTTGACTGTATAGAGCTCCAATGATTGTGATATCAAGTTTGAGTCCTTATGGGTAAGGATGG
>NW_010516827.1:769-1238 GCF_000687285.1 Phaethon lepturus
CCCGCCCCACCATGGGGGAGTGAGTGAGTGGCTGCGTGGTGCTTAGTTGAGGGCTGGGGCTAAACCACGGCAACCACACAACCAGGAGGAGGAGGCAGACAAAGCATTCCACAAGCAGCTAGCAGAAGTCTCGCATTTGCTAGCCCTGGTTCTTGTAGGGGACTTCAATCTACTGGACGTGTGCTGGAAGTATAACATGGCAGAGAGGAAACAGTCTAGGAGGTTCCTGGAGAGTGAGGAAGATAGGTTCCTAAGACAACTGGTAAGTAAGCCCACCAGGGGAGGTGCCTTGCTTGACCTGCTGTTTACAAACAGAGGAGAACTGGTAGGAGATGTGGTGGTTGAAGGGCTTAGTGGAGGGCTTGGGCTTAGTGATGAGAATGATAGAATTCTCGATTCTTGGTGAAGTAAGAAGCAAGGGCAGCAAAACCACTACTATGGACTTCCAGAGGACAGACTTCAGCCGGTT
>NW_010516827.1:1473-1806 GCF_000687285.1 Phaethon lepturus
GTGCAGTGTTCCTTAGGTTCAGTCTTGCAAAAAATTGTTTCATCATTGGCTACGTTTCCATGCATACGTCATGAAATTCATGTAAAGCACAAGTTTGAAGAGTTTGACCAATACTGTGGAGAGCAGATCATGACTCTAGAAGAAAAAAATTACACTGAAAATGGACATCATAGAAATACTGATGTAGTTTGAAGTACATGAAATCTCTGTAAATTAGGGGCTTATCTTCAAGAGGACAAGGCAAAAGAAGGCTGGACATTCTTCAAGAAGGAAGTCTTAGCTCAGGAGCAGGCGGTCCCCACGTGCCGTAAGATGAGCTGGCGGGGAAGACGA
>NW_010516828.1:0-45620 GCF_000687285.1 Phaethon lepturus
AAGGAAGGAAGACAGGCAGGCAAACTTTGCTGTTTCTATCTTAAACATGGAGACCAGAGAGCAGATGTGACCAGAGGACAAACCAGTTCCTAGTCTTGACAGACCACAAATAACATAGGAGGAGAGGAAGAAAGGTGAAAGTAGCGCTCCTGGAAACAGCTATGATCAGTCTGCAGGCAAGCTGCAGCATGAGGCATGGAGAGTTTTTTTTCACTTTCTTCTTCCCCAGATGCATCAAACTAACAAGATAACTTGTGTCACCCCAATAAGCTCTGAGCTGTGTTATTGTAAGAACTCTGTGCTTTATACCTGTACTTATTTAGTTTATTTATTTACCCATACAATAATGTTTATTGTTATGTCACTCGCAGAGTATTTAAGCACATGACAGCACAGTCTAAGCTCTCATGCTACCTTTGTGTTGGTTGGAAAATAAGAACAATGAGTCATTTTGACATAGTTAAAGAGATGAGGAAGATGAAGGTGTCAAGGTGTCTTTTTTGCGGCCTGCTGGAGGCAGCCCTGCCATAACCTTGACTCTTCAGGGGAGAGGATGGGCTGATTTCAGCACAGAGTGGGTGGTTTCTCTGCTGCTGCGGCCAGTCCAGCAATTAATGTCACTGAGGTCACCAAGCAGACATGAGATGGTAACAACTTTCTGTTGCCACTGGCCTGCCTGGATCCTAGCCAGAGACTTAGAAATAAAAAGTTTTGCAGGCTGGTACCAGACCCCTTAGCTGCCTTTTACTTAACATATTTCAAGCTATGGAACAACAGAAGAGGAACAAAATCAAAGGCAAGCAGATGTTGCAGGGATGATAAAGAAAGAGGCAAGAGCAATGGGAAACTGGGTTGGCAGGAAAATGATGTAGAGAGATACAGACCTAGAGAAGAGTAGTTTCAGATGTCTGTCTGTCATGGGTTACAGGTTGCGCGCTCATCCTATATGGTTTTAATATCAAAAGATCATGTGCAGTGTCTGGTTCTCATATATATAGGATTTTTTTTTTCTGCAGCTGATTCCCTAATCTGCAAAGCAAAAGGCACTTTTTGTTGGCGACTATTAGTGCTGTGGTGAGTCACTCCTCTACTGGTGGTTCATTCCTTCCCTCTCTCCCATAATGCTTCCAAGAATAGCTGCTACAGAAATACCTTTCATCTGGGGGAATAGACCAAAATAGCAAACTTTACCCCTAAAAGTTAAGATCCCATAAAAGTCCTGGTTAGTGATTAGCAGACTATTAGACTAGAAAGAATAAAAGCCTGAAAGTACCTAACAAACAACTGTGTTCATTATCAGTTTATTTGTCACTATGATTTATGCTTAAAAAGTACAACAAAATTTCAATACATTCATGTTTCCATGAGGAAGGTTGATTTCTTTAAGATCCTTTAACATATTGCTAAGGTCATATGTCGACACCGTTTTTCTTATAAGCAAATTATCATCCTCTGACAAGAAAGAAGATCTGAGTCATATTATGTCCTGATCCTGCTGGATGTTTTTTGAAAAGCAGTACATGGGCCAGAAAGAAGGGCAGAAGCTGTGCCTGAGACAGCAGGCACGTGTTGCTTCTGTGGTGCTGAATTTTGCAGTCAGCTTTGGTGTTGTAGTAACTCAAATCACTCCAAACACTGACACCAGCAGAACTGGCAGACAAATTTTGCCTGAAGATCGCAACACGCAAGCCCACTGTAATATTTTTTTTACTGTAATATCATTGAGAGGAAGACAGAAAGTGTGCTTTATGCGACAGAAAGAGTAGTGCCCAATTGACTGAGCTTGCGGACTCAGCCCATCTGGGCTGGGCTGGACCGATGTAGTTTTGTATGGTCCTGCGCAGCTCACTGGCCTTGCCAGTCTCTTTAGATCCCGTGCTTTAGGTAACAGGGATGATTGGCCACAGTGATGTTTGGCAACTGGTTAATCTCCAGAGATTTAGAAACAATTACTTTTTAGGTGACACTTTTGTTAGTTTGCTTACCCCCTTAAGCAGGTTTGAAGGTAGGTATCAGGCCTGGGTTCTTTATTTAGCTAACCAAGAATTTCAGAGTTCTCGACTCTTCCTCTGGACTTTCACAACTAAAAAGCCCGAGTTATGCCCTCACATGCACTGGGATCTCAGTTCCGCTGCATACACGTCCAACTCTGCCTTCCTTTGTAAGCAGCTCCTCAAAAGCCAGATACAGTGAAGAAATAGCCCTATCCTCTTAAAACAAGCAAGCTGTGTAGGTTATAAAAAAAGCAACTATTTGAGTCAAAGCAGCTGATGCCAGGAGAAGAGCCTCTTAGACCAGAAAGACCAGGCAAATGAACAGATGTGGGTAAACACACTGAAGAATACGGGCTGGCCCATGCCATTTTCCCTGCCACCTATGCTCTACAAAATACGTGTCATGTTCCTGGGAACCTGGGCTCAGGGTTCAGTGGGAAGGTTTCAACCAGGAAAAAAGAAACATCACAGCAAAGAGAAACCTGCACTTCTGGGCTATTTTGCTGTTTTAGTCTCTTTGAACATACTCTGAATTGTTGTCCCACTTCGGATTGCTGAGTGTGGTAGCAGCACCGCTCGTCACCAATTGCTCAGTTTACCATCCTGTGGCTTGCTGTCCCCCTCAGGGGTGCTTCAGACACAGACTGGCACCATCCTGGGCAAACTGAGAGCTGATTTTAATTTAATTAATAACATCATGATTTATTCATTGTGGTATTTGACAGTGTTACAGGCTGACAAGCCTGAAGTTTGCACTTCGTGGTGCCTTTTGAAGGCAGGTTTATTGCTTTCTGTGTTTCCTCAGCTCAGCAGCCCCATTCACTGGGCTATATGTTCAGCCAAGCTAGCTGATGTGACTCATCCGCCAGGTTGGTACTTTGCCTCTTGATTTCCTAAATCACAGTGCTTACTGTTCTGATCAATGCTGATTACAGTTAGTTCTCATGGACCAAACATGATGCTGCCCTGGTAGTTTCCTTGGTGCAATTTGCTGATACGGGGATGCATGTAAATTTGGTAAGGAAGGACTAGCAGGACTGCAGGTAGCAGGTGGTTATTCCCTCCAGAAAACTGAAGGACTGGTCATGGCAAGGAAAGACAAGGGCAGCAGATGTGCTGTGATGCTGCGGAAAACTATAGCAGGACGAATAGTATTTGTTCAAGGTGCCAACAGCATCTATCCCAACCAGGGTATATTGAGTTATAGCTAGTGAGTGAAGGGAAGTACAGCCGAGGTCATTCATGCCATCGGATTTTGTATATGGGCTGTATAAAGTAGAGTTAATAGGACCCTTAAGCACTGTATCACTGCTACCATTTCATCACAGTTCTACATCCAAAACCTGAAAATTAAGATCTGTCTCTATTATCCCTGAGGTCAGCACTGACATATTTGTTCTCTTTTAATTAGCCACGGCCAGCTCCAGGGTGGGTCAGGGGAGGTCGGACCTGGGAATCTCAGAGTGAGCACTTAAATCCTGTCTTACTGCATGGGGATAAACAGAAGGGTATCTCTGACTCCCTGAGTTCTGCACTGCGTGGGCTCTCCTAAGCATTAATTCCCAGTACAGCATTTTCTACGAACGGATACGCACCCCATTAACTCTTGAAGACAGAAGAGCAGCCTGGAAGCGTCAGCAGAACATGTGTGTAGGGGTTTTTTGGTTTCAGAAGAGGTGGGCCAGGAAGGGCGTGGGTACGCTGCCCCTTCCCATTCCCACTACGCTGGTGGGAGGTCACCCTCGCCGCGCTGACTCCGGCACGGTGGGACACAGTTCCCCTCACAGGCCCGTGCTGGGACCGGGGTCCTGAGGCCCCCTCAGTCAGCGGCGGCCAGGCATGCCACACAGCTGTCCCATCTCACCGGCCTGCAGTAAGTGGAGGGGCTGCAGTATCGACAGGCCGTCAAGGCGGGCGGCCTTTCCAGTCGGCACAGAAGGTGTTGAAAAGGCAATTTTACCTACATTATCCTCTTCATTATAAGGTCATCCCCAATGCTGATGTCATATGTGGGGGCTTCACCCTCCTCTACTGGAGGGGGAAAGGCAAGGGAGCGCATAAAAGCTTAGATACTGAAGTCCTCTGTGAACCTCTGTTAGGTGCAACAGAGAGAGGACCAAACGGTAATTGCCCTCTGTGCCTTCCTTTGCACAGAAGTAAATTTCAAAAAGAAAAATTAAGCACTACAGTGATTTACAAGGATAATTAGAATATGGCTTTGCTTAATATCCTCAAATAAACAACCAGAACAGCAATTTTGCTCCAACTGGCTGAAGAAGGTCACGAACTATCGCAGTTATCTGAAAAGAACTGGCAAAAATTTTTTCAGGTTTTTAAATAAATATGGCTTGGCAGTGTTTGTGTCCATTTTATGTTTGCTTCCTATGAATATTCTGGATGAAAGATTTCTTGGCAAGAAAATGTGCTTGAAAACAGTCAATATTTTACGTATTTACTGATAGCAGGTTTGGAATCCCTGAAATTTGCACCAAACACATTCTTAGAGACATAGTTATACAGTAGAGGCACAGAAATACCATGTGACTAATAGATTAAATCAAATTCAGTTTGATTTTTATTTTTATTTTTAAAAGCCCACAAAAGGTTTCTCACAAACAACCTACAGTTTTTGGAAATTATCCTCAGAGTAAGCTATATTGAAGAATAAAGTAGGTAAGATCATAGGCTGTTCAAGGAAATTCATGGGCAGGAAAGAAGTGGACTACCTGCTGAAGTAAGCTATAAATTTTTATTGCTGGAAACATAGTCAATCAAGTCTACTGGTAACTATACATCTGTGTAATATTCATGTCCCATATGGTAGGTGTTTCAGAATTATTCTCCCTACTTTTTACCAGAGAGGTTTGCACTTAATAAAATTTGATGATATAAATGAATTCAGGAAAACTAAAAATTACCCCCCTACCATTTTAGTGAAACTACTTTTTCATGTTTTTCGACAGTGACTTTTAAGCTAAACTTGTTCTACCGTTGAGTTACCATTAAACTACCATATCACCATTACTCTACACGGTGCACTGAACAGTGCACACTCTCTGCTATGCATGCTCCGATCCTACCAGCTGTCCCACCACGGTCTTTGATTTTCCTTCTAATATTTGGACTTGCAACCAGTTGTTCTACTTCCCTTGCCATGTCCTTGACTCTTGCCATAATGTATAAACATTACTGTCCTGGCTTCAGCTGGGATAGAGTTAATTTTCTTCCTAGTATTTGGTGTAGTGCTGTGTTTTGGATTTAGTATGAGAATAATCTTGGTAACACACTGTTTTAGCTGTTGCTAAGCAGTGGTTACACTAGTCAAGGACTTCTCAGCTTCTCATGCCCTGCCAGCGAGAAGCTGGGAGGGGGCACAGCCAGGACAGCTGACCCAAACTGGGCAAAGGGGTGTTCCATACCATATGATGTCATGCCCAGTATATAAACTGCGGGGAGATGGTTGGGGGCACCGCAGCTCGGGAACTGGCTGGGCATCAGTCAGCGGGTGGTGAGCAATTGTATTGTGCATAACTTATTTTGTTGTTGTTGTTATTATTACTATTATTTTCTCTTCCTTTGCTGTCTTATTAAACTGTCTTTATCTCAACCTATGAGTTTTAATTTTTTTTTCTGATTCTTCTCCCCATCCCACTGGAGGGGGTGGGAGGAGTGAGCGAGCAACTACATGGTGCTTAGTTGCTGGTTGGGGTTAAACCATGACAATTACAATGTTTTTTTTCTGCCCTTATGTGGCTTTGGTATAGTTCTGTCATTATCTCTATCTCGTAACTGACTGATCTCTCAACAGCAATCCTTCCTTCTGGTATACTGTTGGTCATATTAACCTCTTCTTGCTCCCTTCCCACTCCCTTTCTCTTTCTAACCTTTTTACTGATTTACTTGTTCTTCCTTTCTAACATATTAAAATAAGCCTATAGGTTGAGCCTCTTATTTCTGTTTTTCACTTTACAACTCTTCTTGCTGATTTGGCAGCCTTTACAGCTGAAGAAAAGCAACTTCAGGTTAAGGCCAACCACTGAAGAGAGGCTTCGGTACATAAAAATGCATCATGCCATTTGTGCCATAGAAGCTCTTTGGGACCCTCTGCAATGTGGCTTCTGACAGAGTATGCAAAACAAACAAAACACATGAGAAACAGGATTTTGGAAAGCAGGCAACTTGCATCCAAGCAAAATAATTGAAGCTAACAATTTCAATAAGTATATAAAGTTTTGAAAATAATATTAGCTATATCTTTGCACACCCACATTCCATAAATGCAGACACCCACACACTTTATCATATATATTGCATGCTACTTTTCTGGCAAATAACCTGGAATTTAAAATAATAAGTGAGTTGATAGTTTACTTTAAGCTATATGCATGCATATAGCAGGCTGACCATTGAAACACTGCTCTTATCCAGCCATGCTGTAAATGTGCTGATTAGCTGTGTACAATGCAGACAACGACAGCATTGCACACGATGAATTTGAAGCAGCAGCCTACCTCATGGCAAAAATTATGGGAGTGAGGTAATACAGCTTTGGGATGGATGGCACAAGTTTGATGATGTGACTTCTGTTCTGGAAATTATTCTGACTGTTGAATAACATTTTCTGAAGGTTAAAAAAAGGACAAAAACTTTAAATAATATGTCAAGTCCAATTCCTGTTTGACTTCCTCTCTGAAAAAAGAAAACCAGTCCTTTCTGTTTTCAGTTGCATATGGTATGGCACACTTTGTAGTGAATTTATCCTTTCCCCCTATTCCTGTGGTCATTTCTATATGACTTGGGCAGGGGGTGGAGGGGTTAGAGAAATAACCTGCAAAGAAAACTTTAGGTAAGCCAGACAACATTGTGCTGCCCCACAGAAGTAAACTCTGTGTCTCTTCTGCACAGGATGAGCCCTTGAAGGGCAGAAAAGAAATAGTTTCTCCTGCTATTCATAGAATAGAATCACAGAATCATTTAGGTTGGAAAAGACCTTTAATGTAATCAAGTCCAATCGTAAATCTAACACTGTCAAGTCCACCACTAAACCATCTCCCTAAGCGCCACATCTGCACATCTTTTAAATATCTCCAAGAATGGTGACTCAACCACTTCCCTAGGCAGCCTGTTCCAATGCTTGACAACCCTTGTGCTGAAGAAATTTTTCCTAATATCCAATCTAAACCTCCCCTGGTGCAACTTGAGGCCATTTCCTCTTGTCCTGTCACCTGTTACTTGGAAGAAGAGACCAACACCCACCTCCCTACAACCCCCTTTCAGGTAGTTGTAGAGAGCAATAAGGTCTCTCCCCTCAGCCTCCTTTTCTCCAGGCTAAAAACCCTCAGTTCCCTCAGCTGCTCCTCGTAAGATTTGTGCACTAGACCCTTCACCAGCTTCGTTGACCTTCTTTGGACTCACTCTAGCAGCAAAATGTCTTTCTTATAGTGAGGGGCCCAAAACTGAACACAGTGTTCGAGGTGCAGCTTCACCAGTGCTGAGTACAGAGGGACGATCACTTCCCTACTCCCACCGGCCACACTCTGTCTGATACAAGCTAGGGTGCTATTTGCCTCCTTGGCCACCTGGGCACACTGCTGGCTCATGTTCAGCCGGCTGTCAACCAGCACCCCCAGGTCCTTTTCTGCCGGGCAGCTCTCCAGCCACTCCTCCCCAAGCCTGTAGCGTTACATGGGGTTGTTGTGACCCAAGTGCAGAACCTGGCATTTAGCCTTGTTGAACCTCACACAATTGACCCCGGCCCATCGATCCAGCCTGTCCAGATCCCTCCGTACAGCCTTCCTGCCCTCAAGTAGATCAACACTCTCGCCCAACTTGGTGTCATCTGCAAACTTACTGAAGGTGCATTTGATCCTTTCGTCTGGATCACTGATAAAGATATTAAACTGAACTTGCCCCAAAACTGAGCCCTGGGGAACACCACTTGTGACCAGCTGCCAACTGGATTTAACTCCATTCACCACAACTCTCTGGGCTCGGCCATCCAGGCAGTTTTTTACCCAGTGAAGAGCATGCCTGTCCAAGCCATAAGCAGCCAGTCTTCTCCAGGAGAATGCTGTGGGAAACGGTGTCAAAAGCTTTGCTAAAATCCAGGTAAACAATATCTACAGCCTTTCCCTCGTCCATTAAGTGAGTCACCTTGTCATAGAAGGAGAACAAGTTAGTCAAGCAGGACCTGCCTTTTTTCTTCCTCTCCAAAGTGTCTTGGTTTTGGCCACAAAATTAATGCATTTGGAGCCTGGTCTCCTGCCGTGTTGCAGGTAGGAAGAAGAGCTCAAATACTTCCTAATTGTCCTCAATTTAGCTCTGGTTCTTTTGTTGAAAGGCTTTTATTTCCATAGCTAATGTTACGGTTGGCTCACTTCTGCCCTGCATGCTAGGCCAAGGCTTCCAGAGTCCACTGGGCATATCAAACTTGATCCTGTGCCACTGAAGTCAATAGGAGTTTTACCATCAAATGAGCTAGAAGCAGGAGGCAATCCATAATTAGTCAACTCCGACTGTGGGATGCAAGTTGCTCTGTAATGGCCACTGAATTATTATTTTCTCTAATCTGTATCTGACTAAACACCCTTGGCCAGTGTATTCCTGGGCTCTCCCCCCTTCACAGTCAAATAGGAAGGTTAATCAAATGATTATCGTTGTTCTTTTATGTCAGAAACAGGGGACGAGATGACGGGAACCCCACAAGCTAAATAAAAAGCCATGAAGAGCCAAAACTGTGGATGGGTGTCTACCCTGCCATCACAGAGTCAGTAGCACCAGGGCTATCCATGCGCCTGAGTTTATCATGAGCAGCAGCAGCTCAAAACCTCCTCAGCATCCCCGCTACCGCAGCATCACCTCCTGCCTGGCTGGCATCTGATTAACAGCCCTGCGCTTGGGAAAGACTGTCCGAAAATTCATTTAAACTAAATGGGCACTCATTACTCTCAGAGCCCTCTCTCGGTGCAGTACAGGGTGACGCTGGGACTACTTATTATTTGGTTTTAATCAACATGGCCAATATTTGAGAGCGAAGGAGAGAGACCGAGATTTCCACTGCAACCTTTAATGTGGCTCTAGCGAGACGTTGTTATATATTGGGCTGTGTCTCGGTATAGGAGCTTATTTGACAGGCCCTGTCATCATCTGCCTCCAAGATTATCATTCATGCTGCTGGAAAGACAACTTTATTGGACTAAATATTGGCATGTGTCTGTGTGGCCCACACAGGTAAAGACTCTCCCCGGGCCTCATCCATGTGTCTGAGTCACTGTGCGTGGGTGTAACAACTGCACTAGTTATTATTAATCTCTCTGAAACCTCTTTACAGTGATTAAGGGAGTACTGTATGAAAGCAGTCTGCTTTGTGGGCTCTCGCCAAGGAAGACCCACTAAGCAGATTTTGTTGGATCCTTCAGCCAAACTGCTCTTTTCTTGGCAACGGAAATGTGCATCAACATAGCTGTAACGTCAATTTCCAGAATTTTTTAATTGTACTTTATTCATGTTTTTTGGACTCTACACAAACCACTAAAATCAAAGCACAGTATTTAACATAACCAGTCACTTTCCTGATGTGCCAGTGTATATAAATAAACCTGAGCAGGAGACAAGAAGTGAGGTCTAAAAGACAGAAAGAAGGGAAAATTATGTGTATTCTTGTCTTCTGTCCCCTTTTGGGGGGGAAGTCCTTTGAAGGGACTTCAGCGAAGGACTTCAGTATGAGACAAGTGACGGGTATATGTTGGCAGGTGCTGGATCCCCCAAACTACGACCAGAACAGATCAGCAAACTGCCAGGGGTCTGCTCAGCTTTCCCTCCAAGCCGACTGCTAAGGGCTGGGCATTTTGGGATCAAAAGAGCCGAGCTCTCCCTGAGCTAGCTGTGAAGATGAGATCATGTGGCAGTGGCCTGCAGTTACATGGAAGGTCAGGCAACCCTGACTTTAGGTTAAGAAAATGATCACATAGAAGGTTTTAGCTTCTGTATATCACTAAACGGGGCTGGTAGCTAGTTTCCATGGCTGAGTCGGGGAGGGGGACTCATATTCTCTAGAGGAAGACTCTAGTAGATTTCATCTGACCCAAAATATAATATTTTCTTTGAGTTGTGGTATCTTTCACTTTTGTTTACTCCCGTACATATATTTTAAAAAAGCTCCCCCTTTTTCTGTCTCCCCATCCCCATTTCCGACAATTGATCAAAGTCTGGGTTTACTATTCTACTATGTGCCTCATGACATCTTGTCATACACCGGAAAGTGACTGTCTCTAAAGCAACTTTATGAGCCTAAGTAAAGCAGAGTGAAAAAGCAGCAAACTGAAGGTTTTCCAGCTTAGTCTGTCCCAGGAGGTTTAGGTTGGGGAAAAACAAGACACTGTGAAGGAAGCAAAAAATAAGAATAACAAAGAAACCAGACAGTCTCAGGAAAGGTAAAAAAAAAGAATTTAACCTGAGGCAGAATGTCAAATAGATATTTGGAGTTCAGAGTGTAACACCAGCCTGACTATACTCAACTTTGACCACCTACAGCAGTTTTTACATCACTAGCTTTGTGTCATTAAGTAATTAATATTGCAATGCTGTGCTATTTTCTCCTGTATCACTGCACTTACTACACATCATACGGTCATCATTTCAGCTTCTATTGCATTAAAGTACTTAACAGGAATCACTTCCTTTCTGACTTGATCTGTTCTGTGTATATGGGTTGTGTTTTGGGTTTTTTTCCCCATTTCCAGAGAGCAGGAGATCCATTATGCCCAGGAGGCCTCTGAAACTCATTTCTTCCATCTATAAGGCCTTAAGAAAACAGAAAAGACCAGACACACAGGACCCTCTTTGCTAGGTTAATTTTGTGCCCCATGCAAAACATGACACATCCTTCTGCCTTTGCAGAAATAACCATAAAAAGACACTGACTAAATGAGGTTATTTACATACAGAAGGGTATTTGGCCGTGTAAGACTCTGCATCCTTGAGTGATTCTGAAAGAGGGCTACAGAGTATCACCCTGCCTCTACAGCATGCAGAGAAACCATCCTTGCTTTACCATGTTTGAGATGATGGTGCCAGTTATCCCTTTTTAGTTTAATCTGTTCTGTTAATCTGCACAAAGAGGCTGCCTAATCATGAAGCATCACTCTCTAGTGCCCGCAGAGTGATGTGGTCATTGCTGCAGCAGGGTGAAACAGCTTCTCCATTGCGGCTCCGGTCCTTGCAATAGGAAGCAAGACAATGGTGGGCAGATGTCCTTTCTTCCCCCTAGGACTTCCACAGGGGCTGGAAACAGTAAGGTCTTTTACTGGGGTTTTGAACTGATTGTGTTTAGATGAAAGATAATTTATAAACTTCAAATACTGTTAAAGAAATAGGATGATGATGACTTGGCTGAAAGAAAAAAAAAAAGCAAGTATGTGTGTGAATGAAATCATAGCACCCAACGACACCAGTCCTACCTGGGTTGGCCTGTGTTAATAGTGGTGGAGGAGGAGAAGTGTTAATGACCCCTTGACCTCCCCAGTAAATCCACACTTGAAAGGGAGGGGATTAAAATGTCTTAAAAATCATGTGCTGGAAACTGAGAGAGCTTAACGTTTTACTTATGCTGATGTCAGATGACTTTCCCAGCCCCTACATCGATTATACATACTCCATCAAGTCAACACAGCGGCACAGGGAGTGCTGGTCTGTTAAGGTAAGATTGCTTGTAAAAAATTGTAGGTGTCTTGACTTGGCATGGCTCCACCTTGCTGCCTTTGCCCAGGGACTGCTATAAAACATCTGAACTGCCTCCACAGATTATCGTCATCCTCTTCTCCAATTTGACCGCTTCTCCTTTTTTTGAGTATGGGAGTGCACGACCGTGTGAGCATCCCAGTGGAGGAGGTCCCTTTCAGCTTTGCAGACCAGCTGTGCTGGCATCAGTCAGCTCTTCTTCCTGCAAATGGAGTAAGAGTTCATCCAAATTCCTAGCTTTGTTTAACAGCATGAAAAAAAAAAATTAAAAAGAGACAACTTAAGTGTATCTGTAACCCACCTGGTGAAAGAGGAGAAATATAAAAGTAGGTCAAAAAAATTAAAAAGTTCAGTGTGGTAAAAGGAGAAGAGATAATAATCAGGATGCTAGAATGAGATGTGCTAACAATTACAAAGAAATATTTCATAAGATCCAACAAAAATAAAATCTAAAAGAGAAATTCAAATTATCTAAACCCAGAATCTCCCAGAAAGAAAATCCTTTTGCATGTTATTAGCAAATCTCTATGTGACACCAATAAAACCTTGTTTGATATTACAATAAATATGAAGAGGAGATAGCATTACCCAAAACCATCAGCAATCTGCCTCTGTTCAGTCTTCCAGTAATGCAGTTATAACTTCTGTGACTAACATGAATGAGTGAAGATTTTTACAGCCACCCTGTCTGCACAAGACACGACTGCAATGAAATTGCCTTTTACTCCAGAGAGACACAAAATGTAACTTGTAGCTGCCTGCAGAGCCACATTTGTACTGGGGGAAAAAAGAAAAAAAAAAAACAAACCAGGCTCGAATTTTTGTTTCACATCCTTTAAATTCTTTTGAAATTGTATTCACAGGACCTTGGAAATGGCATTTACTGCTTTATGTTACTTAATAAATATATCAAAAAATAAGTATTTATATTGTAATTATTATATGATTACAAATGAGTGGCAATTTTGTCTGATTCCTCGAGGAACCCCTCCACTGCCATCCATTGAGTCTGAAACCAGCAGCCGCTTCCTCTCCAGATTGGAGGCAGATTCAAATCTTGGTTGCCCTTCACATATTTCCAAGGTAGTATCAACTACTCCAAAGCCCTACGAGCAATTCGTAGCACTTGGTGGTCCCTCCCGCTGTACACGATGTACACGTCAGCTTGTGGGCTGCTAGGGCTCGCTGGCTGGTACTTACTCTCAGGCAGTTCTGCCATCCATAGTCACCTCGAATACCATCTCACTGCATGGATAGTCTCCCTGCAGCAAAGCTGCAGGCTCTGGAGCAGCGTTTGCAGAAACCCAGCATGGTTTCGGGGTGGTGGGGGGCCTGAGCGCTCAGTCCTATGGGTGCTAACCAGCACACACAGAGGAGCACACTTTTTGCTCAAAGTCTGGTTGCAGAATCTGCACCAGGGAAGCCTGTGGACTGAGGCCGCATGAGGCTGCATTGTGCAAAAGGACTGTGCAGTGTGACAACAGCTTTAGGAGACAAAACAAAAATGGGTTATAATTTATGCTGCTAACTTTTGAGCCTGCTTTAAAATTAGATTTGTTCAATTTGTCTCACCTCCTATTTCTAGTGGGGTCAAAAATATTTTCAATATGAGTAACAAACGGAAATGTTATTTATCCCTCTCACAGCCTCTATCTATAAGGTGTTTGTATTTCTGAACAACTATAATACACAACATACCAGAAACAGCACACGTATCTCAGTAGGGCTGCAGGACAACAGGCTTCTGAATTCTTCAAAGCAACCTAGAACTCATTTTTAGGATGCTAAATATTTTTCCTGTTTGGAAACACAGGATGTTTTGTTGTATGCACAAGGGAGATGGGGACTTCGAAATGGCTTAATTAGCCAAATTTTTGACAAATAACCTTTGTCATCCATGGGGAAAAAAAACCCAACACCCTAAAAACTATCAGTATTGTAAATTGTATATTTAGCAAAAATGAAAAAGTAATCGTGTTTCTCTCTGACAGGCATCGATCTTCAATGATAGTCATCCTCAAAAAGTCACACAGGAGTGGTTTATCTGAAAATCCTTTGAAGACCCTCTCTGCTCTCCTCCCACATGAGAAGACTTGGCCCACTGTGTTACGCAAGTGCATCGCAGAGCAGCCTGCACTTGTGAGGAAATCGGTGAGTACTATTTTACTATCTTTGTGTACTAACATAATTGCCTAGTAATTTTCTTCACTTTACCTAAGGACACATACATTTCACCTCCACAAGAAATCAGATTACAGCAGGGCCTTACACATAATTTAAATAAAACAAGAAACCCTCTTTAACTAAGCAAGATGGAGCCCCATTTGGATGGCGCCCAAATGTCTGAAGGTTTGAGAAGTGGCTCCCGCGGACTGTGGGGAGCTGGGGACAGTGTCTTTGGGCCAGTCACAGCCATTTCTGGAAGGAGGATGGTGACAGCCCCTGGAGCACTGGGCTGCGTGTAGCCCAAAGCGATCCAGCTCCATTGCTTCCCCTGCTGCCTGGTGAGAAGCGGGCAAGACCACCCCGTATGTACAGAAAACATGACGGAGCTGATATTTTGACTGCTGTGAGGACACACAAAGCGTGAAAAGCCTCTTTGTGCCCAGGACCCCGCTCTACACCAGTGCCCAGCTTCTGCTCCCTTCCACCCTCTGCTTTTCCAATGCACAGTAGCTATGAAAAAACGTGGAGGATCCTGTTTTTTCATAGGAGGTAAACACTTACCACTGCTACTACTCTGAGTTGTAAAAGAAGGCAGGAGTCTTTGTTTTCAACCTGAGGAAGATGCAGCTCTGTCATGGAAAAGAATTATAGGAAGATCCTTCCAGCTACAAAATTGTGAAAACTTCATAGGACTTCCAACTGTTTTGTTTTGGGTTTTTTTTAGGTCTGAATTTCCAGTTTTGTTCCCAGACCATCACTATAATCTTATGTAACAGAATCTGTTCGTTTCTCTTGCTGTATTTCGTTTGTAGCTGTATGGTGTACATAGCAATTAGCTGCTGATGTACTTTTATCCTGGCTCTAGTCTTTAGCACGTTTTATTGTATTTCACATTCTCCATGTGCCATAGAAAGTCGGTCAAAGTCCTAATCTCCTTACACAAAAAATAACTTTGAGTTGTGAAGCCTGACATTGGTATGAAAATGCTTGATGGAATTTCTGTGCACTTACTTGCACTTGCATGTGAGTATGTGCCCATGTGTGCATTTGTGTGTGCTCCGGTGGGAGGACAGAGGGAAAACATTCTTTCCAATTCACCTAAGCAATTCAGGAGAGCATACTCATTCTTGTATTTGGCAAATATCCTAAAACAAATTGAAGAAACAAATTGAAGAAACAAATTTGGTTTGCAACTGCAAGTTTCAAAGAGTTATCTTTTTCTGAAGGCGACTTTTCATAATAAGTGTGCATATTCTTCCACAGCAATGTAAGCAAACGTCAGCAGAGCCCCAACCTTGTGTTAATTTCTGTGATACATTTTTATGCCTTGTAAACAACTTTCCATGCTTATAACAAGAATGTGGGAACAGGGAACTGTGACTGATTACAAATTTCAAAAATTAGGAAAAAGTAAGGCTAGAATCTTAATAATGAAGAATATGGTCAACAGGATGACTTTAATGAACAAGGTTTTAGAACAAAATGTAATATTCAAACAGATACACTCAGTAATTTGAATGAACTTCTGATCCCACGAAAACAAGTAGCAAAACTAATTTCTTAATGTGTCATATGAAAGGAAGAAAGATTTCAGCACAGCTTCCTTGCACTGGGGCAAGAAATGTTTTTAAAAAAAAGAGTTTCAGTAAAAACAATGTTTTTTGGCAAAATTAAAACCTCCTACTTATAACACAAACTGAAAATGTATATAGTTTTGCTGGAACCTTACCTTTTTTTTGGTGTGTAATAGAGATAAATGTAATCAAAGTGAGGCAATATCAATAAAAAGGAATCAAAAAGACATTTTATATCAAGCTCCCTTTCCATTGTCTCCCTTGATAGTAATTTCACAGTATTTCTACTTTTTGCCAACGTATGGCTGGGACATCTCTTGAGGAACTTCAGTATCTGGAAAGGCTGAGGTTCCAGTGTTGCCTTTGCTGCAATGAACCATCTACTTCATGACCTACACACACTACTAACAAGTCAGGAAGAAGATGAGGCCATGGATGTGACTCCCTGTGCTCCTCATGAATGTGGTGTTGAGCAGAGGTGCCATCCTGACAGCCTTTGGGAGAGCAGCTCACCATGTTCACAGTTTCATAGGCATTCCCATGTTGTTCTTACCTCCACTTGTAGATGTCACAGAAGCTTTACAGGATTTAAGTTTCAAAACATCTCTACAAAAGGAAAATGACTGTGCCACCTTCACATTATAAAGGGTAAACTAAAACACAGGATGGG
Source organism: Phaethon lepturus (assembly GCF_000687285.1). NCBI lineage: Eukaryota > Metazoa > Chordata > Aves > Phaethontiformes > Phaethontidae > Phaethon > Phaethon lepturus. Next base: position 16,143 of record NW_010516828.1, read on the forward strand.
CTGCCGGTACAATTTATTTGGCTAAAGGTAGCTACCCATAATATAGGTGCCCACTACAAACATGTCCACCTTGAGATTGCCAGAAAGCAGCAGTTCCTTCTGGGGGATATTTATCTCATCCTAAGATAGGAATAAAATAAGTCTGCTGCACTGCACTCTTGACGTGTCCAAGTCTCTTAATTTCTAGCTTCTGGAGGGAGACAGAAGTGACTGTACACTGTACACAGTAAGTGTACATCTTAGATGTACAATGCAGTCATCTGTGGTGAGGCGACATCATTTCCACCCTACATGCCAAACTCTTATAGAAAGTTTTCACCTCAAGTGAAACTCACATCCAGGTATCCCAAGTCCCAGACAGAAGCTAACCAAAACCCAATCTTCATCCAGTACCACTTGGCACAGGTGTTAACAGGTCCCTGTGGATACGATGTGGTGTGTTAGGAAAAAGAAGGGCAATGATGGGAAGAGAGGAAGGGGAGGATGTTATTTCAGCAGTAGGACTTCCCTCAGAGGCTCTTGGAAGGCTTTGCCAAGGGCAAATGGACATTTCCTCTTTCAATCACAGACAGAGCAGAATTCAATGTGTGCAACATGGAAGCCAGGGTAAGTTTCCAGTAATATTTCCTACAAAGGAAGAGGAAAGCCTTGAAAGCCTCCGGGTTGCTATTGCAGAAACTTTATTTCAAAAACAGAAAGCTGAAGAAAATCAGGGAATGAATATTTAAAGGGCTTTGGGTCCCTCTCCTGTCACTGTAGCCCTTTTAACCATGGATGGAGAGAGCTTGTGGCAGGGAGTTTGCTCTGGGCGCAGCCCTGTTACTCCTAGCAGCAGGGCCAGGCAGGAGGGATGTGCCTGGGATGGTCCACCCATGTGTAAAACCAGGCACAAGCTGGCACTGTTCTTGGGAGATGATCCATGTATCCAAAAGTCCTTTCTCACCTCTAAATTGGTCTCCTGGGACTCAGCTGAGCTGTTAGCAGGAGATTGCAGTGCCACTGCCTCCACCAGCAGTGTCTGATGCCAGTGGTCCCCAGGTGCCCTCAGGAGCATGAATGTTACCGTAAGCACTGAGAGGAAAGCCTGAGTTTTAGGAATCGGATGTTTTATTATTTTGGGTCTATAAGAAAGACTCAAGCAAGGCAGCCACAAGAGGTTGCTTAGTTATCTGTCAGGATCACAAGCTACAGGCACAAAAACGCAACCCCCAGCTCTGCCTTTGTCACTAGCCCCCATACTTCTTCCTTTGGATATTTTTTATTTATATCAACATTAATTTTCTCTTTTCAGTCACTTTACCTTGTTTCCCACTCTTTTTCTTCCTGTCTTCCTTGTTGCCAAAGAACGTACAATTTTGCAGATGGAGAAGACAAATTTTCAATTGCAGACAACAGCAGGAAAATCCTGCATGGGCTCATCTTTCCTCTTCCCAACCAAGCAGAGCTGACAGGAATCATGAATCATCCTGCACCTCTGCATGGCCGTGTCAAACCTAGCTGGATTTGAGACACGGTGCAGAGTTCGTGTCTTGCTCTCCAGATATTCCCTCAGGCAGTTAATGGGCAAAGAAGCAGACGTCAGTTAGAGTAGCGTGGTCCTCATCTCACAGCCAGGGCAAGGGGCCATAACTCTCAGGAGAGACCAACCTTTCCCCGTCTGGGGTCCTAGTAATGTTCATCGCTCCCACTTGGGAGCAAGAGGAGGGTTGAAGACGCACCAAGAGCCACCTCTGAACCTTAGGTCCTTCCAGGCACTCTAATTCCTTCTGGTTTTGCAGGATTTTCCTGCCATCATATCCGCCTGCCCTGTTTTTTCTTTCTCTCCTCATGCATCCTTCTAGCACTCCCTTCCCAGTAAAACGCCGCACAGGGAGGCAGAGCAGCCTGGCACTGGCCTTTCAATATATTTAAAACACTAGCAATTCACTGAGCTGGAAAATTGTAAATCTGCAATTTTTTTGAAGAAGGTGGTCACCCTGATCTTTGGAGCCATGTTCAGAGACAGTGGGATAATTAATGGACCCTTATGTGACACCGAGGCAAAGAATTTTAATAAAACTGGTAAAATGATTTTTTTGATTTCCAAGAAGCAGACTTTCCATGTCTAGTTTTGCTTATTGTTACAAGAAAAGAAAGACCGTTAAAATCATCCTGTGCAGGTGAAAACATTGTCACACAACCCTTTTTTCCTCTGAACTAACATGGAGGAGGACAGCAACTGGCACTGAGGGATTAGTAACTTCTGCTAACAGTGTGTGTGCCGGTGCCGGCCCTGCGCCGTGTCTAGACAGCTTCCCAGCATTTCATGTAACAGCATTTCAAACCAAAACAGAGACATAGCAGAGCTGTCAGCACAGCTCATTTTAGTTATAAAGTGCATCCTTATTTGATGTGCTGCTGGGAAAGTTAAGCAAGACGCACAGCCCAGGTAAAAAAGCTTTCAAGTGGGCAATATAAAAGGGGAGGCAAAGGCCACCAAAGCGGAAAATAAAGGTGACAAGTTTCAAAGGTAGGACAGGAGTCTCTCACGTAGAGGGGTAGTATAACCGAAATGAAACAGAGCTTGTCATCATCCTTTTTACGAAATGTGGGTGGACTGATGTAGCTGCATTGAACTAGGGATAGTGCTGGGAATTATGTGCGCAAAGACCTACTAGACAGATGACATAACCCAAGTCTGGAGAAGAAAAAGGCCACAAAGCTCTACAACCTGGCCACAAAAACACAGAAAAGGTAGTAAGAGAAGAGGTATCAGATTCTTTAGGGAAACCCTTCTGAATTAAGGACATGATATGAACTTAGAGTGGAGTACCTTCTACAGAATAACTAAATGTACGTGTCTTAGTTTTGGAATAAGAATACTTTTTTCAAATTAGCAAAGCCACTGTGGCAGGAACATGGCTTCCAGAATAAGTCATTAAACAGCTAAGCCCTGTGAGGAAAGAAGTACTCTGCAGAGAGGATGGGGAATACAGCAGCTGTAGAGCAAGCTCTTGGTTGCTGACGGTCACTTGCTATCTAACAAAGGTTAGAAAATTAAGATTTCCTAACACCCAGATGTAATGGTTGGCTGGGGCCTGAGCGTCCAGCACTCTTGAGAGGAGCTCTGCCAAGCAAAGATAAGATAACTGAAATGCCAGGTTAAAAACAGACTTCTTTCACTCTGTCTGTTCTCCTTATGCTGCCAGCTCTGTCATTCAGTCTCTTTAACATGTCCATCATTCAGGAGCCGAGTCATGTGCTTAGCCCCTCATTTCCACAGCAGGTCCTGCAAATATTGGGCATAGCTGAAAGGGCATGAGCTAGTGGTATCTGCCAAGACTAACTATTAATTCAACCCCATTATATTTAAAAATAAAGTAGAAGCATATAATTTTTTTCGTTACTTATGTTAAGCTGCATCATTTATGAATAACGCTTGTGTACTAGAAGAAGATCATCTGCTGTGAGCTTGGAAGACAAATTATTATTGCCCGTTAATATCTTTACATAAATATCTGGGGAATTTGTACACTAATGCTGTATTTTGTAGAGGATTCTCTCTCCTGTTAGACCCACTGCCTCTTCAGGTTCTTATTTTCTGTGCTCTCAGCAGCTGCACATAGTTATAGCAAATCAGGCCTGATGAACCACAGGCACTTTCACACTTGTTTCCATAGCTGGGCGCAGCACTCGGTGAGGGGAGCCACTCCGGCATATGGCCTGTCATAAGCTGAGCTCCGGTGAGTTGGAACCTCCTGCTTCAACAGCTATTTGGCCATTTGTTTTCTTGCTGCAGCTCTTTGATTATTTCCCTCCCTTTGACAGAATGATGAAAGCAGCCACAGGGTTTATGTGCCACCTCCACCAAATGTTGCCCATATTCCAGTAATCAGGAAGAAAACAAGGGAGACAGGCAGGGATAAGGTGCCCACTGACTCTGGAAGTCCTGAGGATTGAAAGGCACATATTCTGCTGAGAGAGGGACTAATATATGTGCAGTTAAAACTTCCCAAATCAGCTATGGTAGCTTGTGGTGACCTTTCAGGTGAGGTCATGCAGCAACTGGCAATCTCACTTTTCCATCTTACATTGAAACAGGAATAATTATTTTTTACAGTATATCTTCTCAGTAATTATTACAGCGTTTAATTTAGAGGCACATCAGCTTAAATATATTTGAATACTTTAATCCATCTCAGTGAAAAATATCACTTAAAACAAACAGGCGACATTCGTAGCTCAACGCCAGAATTGGATATCAGGCTGAAAACTTTCAAACAAACGAGTGAACAAACACAGGGCTTTGCACAACGTGAACATCCAAGGAAGAAACAAGCAAGAAGAAAAAGCTTCATCCCTGGCGTAAAGAATGGCAAGTCACACCACCTCTGAGGAGAATTCAAGGGGACTTTCAGCATGCTGGGCCTTGTTTCCCTCCTCTCGAGCCTGTATCTTGAGCACACAAGCTGACCAAACATTTCTTGCTACTGGACATACAGGACAACAGCTAGGTTGGTTTCTGAGCCCCGGGATAGCACAGAAAGAGCTCCACATTCGTCCTAATTGGAACCAACTGAAAAGTTTTACATCAAACTGTTTTGCAACAGAGAGCGGAGCTTTCAGCAGCAGTGAATTTTTCATGAAACGGTTCCGCTTTCCACAGAACATTTCAATTTTTCATTGAAAACCTGAGCCAGCAAACCAATAAACTAGATGAAATATTTCAATTCTGAAGGGCCATCACAGCACTCTGGAGGTCTCAAGTCTCTCCTATTCCCATTCTTTGCGGGGACTTTGTCCCTCAGCCAAACTGCATTTTCCAGCAATACTCTGGCCACACAGCAGCGCTGATGAACACCTTCCCACCTAAATGAGAGAAGAATACTGTTCATTACAGAATATGAAGTGAAATCAAGGAGTTACTACTTTATTTTTATTTGTTGGGACTTGCAATCCTCTACCACCTAGCTCAGTCATTGTCAAAGGGATAGGGAGGAAAAAAGCATGAGTAAAGGGCAACGTGGAAGAGAAATGGGCATGGATGCTTTCAGCCTACTCAACTGAGGCAGCTGTTTTGTGTAGGAAATGACGTGGTGCTAGAGGGCCCTCCAAAAATTAACTGGACAGTTGCTGAAGTACGAAAAACCAATTGAGCAGAAAAAGAGGACACTTGGTCTTGCTCAGTGACAGCCATAAGACGTGTCAGCCAGCTTTCATATAGAGATCAGCTCAGCACCCAATCTGAATGCTACGGTGCAAGAGAAGTGAATATGTTGGGTGAAGGAGAATTTACACCCAAATAGCACAAAAAGGAACACAAAAAAGTATAGAGAAGATTCAAGAAAACAGTCTTTGACATCCTCAAGCTGAAAGTGCACACTAACAAGAAAAGTAACTTAAAGTCAATTGGTGAATGTACTTACTTTACAGAGAGGGTTGCTTTTGTTTTCTGCAACCAGAGTCTCCGCTGGTGTAACTTAGATAGCTGACTTCAGTAAAATCCATGTCAGTGTTGGATCATCCAACATGTCATGTTGCTCATCCATGTTGAGCCTCTTGGCCTTAGAAAACTGGCATATTATCTAAGATGAAAAATACATGCTTTGGCTATGCTTAAACTTCTGTTCGAGCAGAAAATACTGGGGGCTGGAGACTTCAAAATTGACAATGCTTCCTCCCAGCTATTCAAAAAACAGAGGTAAAAAGTTACTTTCACTCCTGAGTTAAAAAAAAAAATAACTGGCATTTAGTTTTGAAAAGAAAAGGGAATCTTCTGAAGCAAGATGAAGAGTAGGTATGTTGACGTAGGGAAGCTCTTAATCATATCTGCAGAGAGGATCAGAAATAAACATGCAAAAAGGAACTCAACACATTTCTCAAAGGGAGAAGTTATGAATGACTGGGTATGTTGAATCTTGGTGAGATGACTTTCAGAACTGAAAGATCAAGCGATTCTTGATCAAGGAAATCCAGGAGAGGCAGAAAGAGAAGCAGAGGTAAAGGAATATAAGCCCATAGCAAAAAATCTTTCTTGCTGTCTTTCAGGCCCTGTTTCTTTCTGGTTAGAGCTGTGGTAGGGAGGAAAGGATAGAAATATGTGAGCACCTGTCTTTTAAATTTGGGTAAGATCCACTGAGCCTCAGAAAAAAGGTTTGATTTGGGTTCTGTTTGAGGAACAAAGTCCGATCAATTCTCCTCTGAGTGGTCCTCATTTACTCATCCTTCTGTACAAGGGAAAATAATTGGTGAGCTGATCAGATAAAAAAGTGCCAAAAAAGGTACCTGATTATAGCAGAAAGCTGATCTATGGGAAGAATTAGGCTCTTGATTCTCTGATTCACATAGTAAACTGAAAAAAGGTAAAGAAAATAATGAGGCACTGATGAAGAGTTTGCTGGATTGTTTTGACTGTGGCAAGTGGTTCTCGGGGCAGGATGTTCAGCGGTGTTTCTAGTGCTGCTCCAAAAAAGTGTGGCATATGGTCTTCCCTGAGCTTAACATCAGTGGGCAAACACGTATGTGGATAACATGGGTGACTCAGCCATCAACAGGAGCTCAATGATCATACACAGAGTAGCACAGTCATTGATCCATGACTACCCTGCCTTTATCCATTTTTGTTTCTTCAGTACTGGCGATGCAGAAACTAGCTGTAACAGCAGAGAAGTGCTTAGGCTGGATGGAAGGGCATTCACCGTCCCTATGTGCTATTGAGATCTCGATGCTGTGGGTCGGTGCCACCTGCCTGGCTGCCACCCACCGGCTCTGTCCCAAAGCGAGGGCTCAGTGGCTCAGCTGCTGCAGCTGCCTGCAGCCTCTGCTGTGCTCACCTTCAATGAGCTGAACTTAAAATACAAGTTGCTAATGAGCCAGGCAGCGATTTTTCTTTCTCCAAGACGCGGATGCTGACAACTGTTTTAAAATTCCATGTTGAATATTCCCCTATGTGTGCGTGTGTGTGTGCACTCTGTTATTGCAATATCCGCTTAGAAGCATTAAAGCAAAATGCCTTTGTCAGCTTTGTCTTTTTCTATTTGACAACTGCTGATGTCATTTTACTTTTGTTTGTGAACCGCAGCCTGCTTGCTGCTGAGTCACAGAAGGCGGCAACTGATAATAAATATAGCCCCTTATCAACCCAGAAAGCTGTGGACCACTGGAATGACAATCAGAAAGGGAGTCTTCTGTAACCAGCAACAGCAGAACAGAAGGATCCTGTTTCGTGTGCAGATTTCCCTGTCACTCACAAGCTTTGATTGATGTCTGCTGCATCCTCCAAACCAGAAATGAGAATATCAAGAGGCAGTAGCAGAGACTGCCCTCATCTACGGGAAGAGGAGCAGAGGAAGCACAGCATTCCCCATACAGGGCCTCTCAAGCCGCTGTCTGCTGCTAGAGATTATAAAATGCAAAACAGGAAGCTGAAACACAGAAAGACAACTGATCTGTGTTCTAATTTCCAGAGGATTTATCCCTCATCCGGCAGTCCTTAGTCTTTCAGCTCGTTTGACTGAGGCATGAAATACTCAAACCATTGTCCACATATTTAAGTTCTAGGAAAGTTCTGTTATGGCTAAGACCAACAGATTTCAGATTCCCTGGAGAACAGTTGGCATCACAGGAGACGACTGTGTATCCACAACATGCTGGAGTCATTGCTATTTGACTGTCAGAGACCGGGAGGACAGATCCACATCGCGTGTAACGATACAATTCTCAGAAAATCGTCAGGCTGTAGAGTCCACTGATGCACACTACCACCCTGGCAACCACAGAGTCAGGTGAAGTGATAACTACAATGGGAACTTTGAGCTGAAGATTGAAAAAACTGACAATAGGATCCTACCGCTGTGTCATGGCGGAGATGGCGTGATTGTCCATCTGGTAGCTTGAGGGATGGAGTGAGACAACAAGATGTATCTCTTCTTCCATATAAATAAAATGCTTTCTGGGACCTCTACAATGAGACAACACTATGACTAATCCTTGGGCTTGGAGGTATCTAATCAGCCTTATTCAAGACAGCATCTAGACCTTCCTAGATTCTTCACCAACACAATGCAAAACATTTTCATCAACTGTAACAGCTTAAAAACAGTCACCACAATCACAAAGTCCTTCCTGTTTTCCTGGGAGAAGCATTGTTTCTGAAGTACTGTAGGGAATTGCAAGAAAGATCCTGAGCTGCCTTTGAAAAAGGCTGGTCACAACAGGGCAACCGCTGGATCAGAGTGTAAGATAGTCTGGATGAGATCCCTGAAATTAAACTCTCGCTACAAACACAAGTCTCTTCATGGGCATTTTGGCTTGAAAACATTCTCTGTTTCTCATGGCCAGGTTTATTTTGCTGTAAAGGATTCACTCAAGCAGGCAACAGGGTAATGCACAGAGACTTCCCTTGGGGCACAAAGAGCAAGGAAGTATCACTTCCAAGACTGTGACTGGAAAATCACAGCGGTTGAAGGTTGCAGTGCTAATGTAGACTCTCCTACATGCACAGCTAGCAATGTAGTGTGTTTGGGCAGCTTCCACCGCCTACTATTCTCAGCTTTCTCCTTTCCTCTCTTTTCAGAGTTGCTTCACGTACAACACTTTGCTACTACTTCCAAAGTCCAGTCCCCTGAGGAAGCCCAGAATGTCATTCTGTTGTTCCCCATTTTATTTGCATCCACACTAATTAATCAGGCAGTAATTGAAGGGACTTTGAATATTTATTAAAACTACATCAAAGGTGCAGCACTGTTTTCCCTTCTTATATGACCTGCAAGAAAACAGCAAAAAAATGAGATAATTCCATTCAAGTTATTTAGCCCTATAGCTTTCATCTGAGTATTTTTTCTAAGGGGTTATAGGCTGGGTTTTCTTGTTCTTGCCATGGCTAATTTAGTTCTCTGCATGTGTTTCAAGCATTTTGTTAGGGAGCCGCATTGTTTGTAATGACATTGATGGTGAAGGAACACCAGCCCCTCTCTGAGGTCCTACGCTGGCTGAGGGGAAAGCTCCCAGATTTACAATCTCCTTGTCAGGCCAAAAGGTACACTATAGCCCATTTATTTGAGAGTCAAATGCCAGCAGGATCGAAATCTGCAAGTTTGCCTGCTCAACGTGAGCAGCAAAGAGAGGCTGATCCCCTGCCAAGGAAGGAAGTTGAAGCAATGAGAACATTAGCCCACTAAACCACAGTGCTAGACTTGATTGCAGACTTAGCAAGGATAAAACACTTTTTATTTACTGCAAAGTGAAAGTTTCAAATAGATATTGAAAATATATGGTTGAAATCATTTCTCCTACTCACACTCTAAAAAAGATGTCATTGCCTTGCTGTTAGTGGAGCATACTATGTTACGTACTTACCCTTTTCGTGTGTTTGACATTAATGCAACAATAAGCACAGGACTGACGGCTTATTTATTTATTTATTTAGGAGAATTCCATGCATTGAACAGAAAATCATTAGCACCTGCTGGCCTTAGGACATTCTAACTGTCTATCCTTCCTAAAAATATGTGCACTTTCTTAAAAAAAAAGAAGAAGAAAGAAAGTGTGGTTTTGCTGTTCAGTGTGAGCTATGATTTTCCTTTGTTATGGGTTAGGGCAGCAAATTTAAATAGAAGCTCTTCTGAACTGAAAAGGAAAATAAAATGACAGCAGTTGAAAGATTTTCTGGTTTTAGGTGCATCAGTGACCTCAGTCCAACTTGTCTGGGGCTTGGTATTTTGGTCACTTAATTCAGTGAGTTAAAACTCCTTACCTTTCACGGCACAGAACCAGAGATTGAGCAGTAATGCTTACCACTGTCTGTCTCCATCTTCCACAGTGTCTGGTGTTGTGGTATTTTACAAAACACAAGGTGTTTTATTTCCCTCCTACACCAAGCACACATAAATAACAGAGCATTTTGGCTGTTCCAGCATGTCCGTTGTGTGAGAACACTGTTCTTTTCTCATGAGCATCAGCCTGGGTTGTAAGTGGGATTCATTTCCTGTTACTGCAGGTGTGGACAAAGTCAGGAGGTATCATCTGTGGTATTTGGTTTTGCTCCTTTGGAAGAGCAGATCTTTCTGTTTTAAGCTGCCCTTCAAATAGCTGGAATTCATTAACCTCTGGAGCTGCCTTTTGTGCTGGTGCCTCACTGTACAGGAGCCTAAGACATTAGTGTAGACCAGACATCTAACTTTTTGACAGCTGTGGCTAGTGGAGATGAATCCCACTGTAGGTAGCATCCTCTGTTGTTTTTATTAGTCGAGGCTAGTTCCAAGCCACTTCAGCACATTGTTCTTGCTCACCCTGGTTTTCGTCCTGGACCCCAGTCACAACCAAGTCCCTCACAAGAAACTCAGCTCCCAGAACCTCAAAGCCACGTCTTCACCCTCAGGAAATTGCACTTGTGTGTATTTCACTCTTATTCTTTTCTTACTCCTCATTAAAAAATGTGTTGTTATGGTTGATTCTGCATGTGGCACATTCTCTCTGCCATTCTATATTGCATTTTCATAGTTAGGCTTTGCTGCCTGCACTAACTGAAAACTATTAAAACCTTCAAACAAAAAGAAAGCTCTCTTCCAAGTATTCCCCTTGCTGCTGACAACCATTACTTGCAGTTACAAAGCAGATCATTGAAACCTTGTCTAGCGGTCTCCCATGTTTCTAAAGAATCTTCTTCCTGATGGAGCTTTAGCTTTAGCTACCCTATTCTTTCACTCAGGATATTTTCTTCACCTTACTCCTGTTAACATATCTTGTTGAGAAATTGCTCAAAGCTAAGGCGTCTGCGAGGTCTGTTGCTGTCAGTGCCTGGGTCCAAACTGGATGGCACTGGGTTACAAGAGTTGCATGAGCTTCTCCAACACAGCACAGCCACCAGCAGCAATGGACAGCCAAGGGCTTCCCCATCGCTGGCTTGTTAGTCATAGGTATGTCAAGGACTGCAGCATTTATTTTTTGAAGCTGGTACTACCAAGTAGCAGGTGGCATGTTCTCTGAACAGACACGGAGGTTTCCAGTTTCATTCTGGTATATTATGTGCTTATTAAATAATTTGGTGCAGGTGTCACAGCAGGTAACTAGAAGATGAGACGGATGTTGAGACCAAATGATTTGAAATAGCACCCACCCCTGTGAATAGGGCTGAGCTGCTCTGTATGCATTGCAGTCCTTGGTCCCCTGTTTATCTGGACTGGGGAACTTACTGAAGGATGTTGTGGCTCCTTCTCCACTCCCACCCAATTGTTTTTGGTTGTTGGGCTTTTTTGTGGATTTGTTTTTTTTTTTTTAAAGAGGTGACAGGAAGATGGCAAGTACTCAGGTCTTGTCATGACATTCAGGGAGGGAGGAATCAGACTACAGCCCAAGAATGGTGTGCTTGGGTGAAAAGCTGTCTGTCCTATGGTGTAGACATCATTGTTGGGAGTCAATTACACACACTGTTACCAAGTTAGTCCTGTGACTCTTTATAAACACAAAACTTTTGAGTTCCTGATACTTGTTATGTCATGCAAATCCAGAATGATTCTGTTGACCTCAGTTCTGGGGTTCACTGTCAGATACTGATTTTAAATACAACCGTAGCTTTTTTACAATGTAGGGATAAATCCTATGCTGGCAGGACCGATGGGTTTTCACAGGGTAGTGCAAATTATTTTGGTTTTGCACTGCCAGTGAATGATGTGGAGCAAACCACTATGCCCCCTTAATTGTTATTCTAGTCAGGTTGCAGTACATTGGATGTATAAATCCAGTCCACCATTTACACCACAGCATACATCATTGCTGCAGTTGTCCTCATGTGTGCATGTTTATATATATAAATACATATGCACTCAAATTACATATGCATGTGTATTTATATATACACACACCCCCTCTCTCATACACACAACTATATACATAAATATATATTCACAAGCATATATATAAAACAATCGGTGAGCTCTTGTGAGCTACAATAAAGAATTACAAAGTGGATAGAGGATAAATGCAATTTTCTTTTTTTTCTTTTTTCCAGAGTGGGTTACACATCCTGTGAATGGAGCTAGCGTAAAGCATAATTTGCAGCACAGAAAGGAAATGGTTTTGATGTTTATGAATCACTACTGTCAAATTTGTACAAGTAAAATACAGTACACTGGATATATATACACAGCAGCCCCCTTCATGTTTAAAACATTCTAGAGAGCTTAACAAGTGATAACCTAAGATAAAGCTACTGTTGGGTCAAAGAATGAATTAAACAAGTGTTGCCTTTAGTCTTGACATGAAAGCATTTACAGAGCCAATGTTCTAAATCTCTGCTGGCAGAATATTCAGAGGTGGCAAACGAAAAAGCACTTAAGATGCATAGGCTCTTTCAGCTATGGATTTATAATGATATTCCTGTAGAGCACTTGTAGAACACAAAACCTGACTTGGGCAGTAAGGAAGTAATACCTCAGCTGATATGTAAGGCCTAGAGATTAGATGAGCACGTGGAATACCTTCAAGAGCTAATGAAAGCCTGAGAATAGATCACCTTCTGGGGGACCGACAGCAATAGCAGCTGACTTGGTGACCCTTCCCTCCCCTTCTCTGCCTTCTTAAATTCATACAGCTCCAAGTTTTTTCTTGCTTACATTTTGCAGGTACACTTCATGATTATGCAAGTGCCAGGCTGAAATCTCCTAAATGGGTATTACTGGCACAACGACGACAACCATAGTTTGTCCAAGAAACTACTTACCTTCCATCCTGAGTGAATCAGTACCAAGCAGGGGAGAGAAGAAATCATGCTCTGTGGCAGGTCACTGAATTTGGCTGAGCAGTTTGTTGTGTTGCTTTCATGGTGTGGACACCGGTCAGATGAGATTCAGAGACTTGGTAAGATCAAGGTGGACACCTCTTCCCACACAGCATCAAAAAACTGACAGTCAGTTATGACTTGCAGTTGTTCCTCAACTGATCATGACTCAATCCAGCTCTCTGGTGTGGACCATACTCCATCATAACCTTGGGTCTGTTACGTTGTGTTGGAATGAACCATTTGTCCCTTCTTGAGCCTCAAAATATGCTTTTAAATAAATTGCATTCACTTTTGAAAACCTCTGGTTCATTTTTAAAAAGCCTTCAGGAAAACCAAGGGACTAACAACAAAGAAAACTCAGGACATTTAGAAGTAGCCTAGACTCAGGTCCCAGACAGAAGCCTTTCCTCATTATAACTTTTCCATGTAAAGTGCAGTAGACAGAGCCATAGACTGGGTCCTTGACCCAAATTTGATTTTGTCATATATCCTGCTGTTTTGAAACAATACATTTCAGGGCAATTCCAAAAAAGAGTCAAACTGGAAAAAAGTGCATTTTAAGTGTTTAACTCCAGAATTGCTATCCAAATCTCCCTTGTTGCCCACATCCATCAGTGTCTTGCATTTTGTTTTCTTTCCGTAAGCTCTAGAGATGCCCAGGATTCTGTTTTCCTGACTGTTATCAGTCAGGAAAGCAGCCTCTGTCTGAGCATCTCCAGTCTAATAAGAGTCTAAAAACTACACAGACAAACGGTTGTCATAGAGGACACCTCAGCTGCAGGGACAGCATCAGACACCACAGGAAAGGGACAGGTACCTGTATTTCCTATGAGAGCCTCCGGGTTAGGAAATGGGGGGCGTGGGGTCTATGCCCTCTGCAGCCTGCCAGGGTTCAAGCCCATGTCTCCACACTGTGGAAGGTGTCCTAACCTTGGCAAGACAAGCTAGCCTAAGCAGAGGCTCTCTCCACTGAGCTTACTGCATCTGCACAGGAAAAAGAATACAGAAATTATGGGATAAGAGACAAAGAAAATGCAAGGAAGGCTGAAGCAGTTGGGCCACTCATCTCCACTCCTGGAGTGTTGGGAGTTCAGGCCCTAGCATGCCGAGGATGCCAACAGACCTGCTACCTTGGAACAAAAAACTGAATTTCACAAATCCATTCCTTTGTGTAGCCCCTGTTTATATCCCCAGATCTAGGTAAGGTGCAGTAGCACGTTTACTCAACGCAATGTTTCATTTTCTAAATGGCTTTTGGAGTGCTTACCTGCGGAGCCGGTGCTTGCCAAGGGACTGGCAGCTGATTGAGGCAACTCGTTAGCACTACATGGGGCTGCACCGCACACCTCACGCCAAGGAGCTCACCCCTCCGCGCCCACAGTGCTGAACGTTTCTGTACGCAAAAACTGCTTAAAAGGCTGCTGCTAATATGTTCTAGAGGCTAATTCCAGAAGTCAGGAAAGCTGATGTTTTGTCTGAAAACAAACACAATGTATGTTTGTACTGGAAGTTGTAAACAAGAAGGCATGCTGGGTAGGTAGCCTCAAGCTAGCAGAATTTTTAAAAAATCCTGAGACTTGTCTTTACATTATTTATAGGCTGGAGAAGATTCATTGTTTGTGAAACAACAGGCAGCCCTTGTGCTACATCTATTGACACAGTGAAACCTTCCTGGATTGAAATTTGCTTTGATATCCTGCAGAGATTTCCTCCTAAAGTCTGAGTTTCTTAAATACACTGTGCTCAAGCTCTCCCCCTTCTCTCACAGGCACGCTCTCTTGTTGTCTCTCGTACGTCGCGTACCAGACTTCACAGTGAACCGAACCCCATGTAGTGCGAGAGAATTACCAAGGGTGTATGGTATCTTTAAAGACCAAATTAGTAAAACATTGATTCCTATTAACTCAAATAAAAGCAAATTTCATGAAGACATTAGCAATGAGTGAAAGAGCTGTTATGTACACAAAGTTGTTGTGTTCTGTGCAGAACACAGCATGAGATGAACATGCTACTTTTATATATTAGCAGAAAGGAGGGAACAAAGGAAGAAAGAGCATTGAAAAACTAATTCCTCCCCCAGGAAAACAAGACAAAACACTGTGTCCTAAGAGAATGCTCTGTAGTCGCTGCCATCCTTTATCCTCCGTGGCAATGGGAGAGCAGACAGCAAAAGCTCAGTGGGCCAAATACCGTTGCATGTAACTCCTCTGAAGTCTAAGATATTACACCAGAGATTAACACAGTCCTTATCAGACTCAAACTCGGTTTTGCATTTTATTTATTGTTATTTATTGAACTGCAGTAGCCCCTAGAGGCTCTCAGTAAGACTGCTGTCCCATTCTGCTCCAAGAGCTAACAGGAAAGGACAATGATGGGACAGCTGAGCACTCACTTTGATTTCACCAGGGTCTGGCACTAGCTTGGAAGTTGTCTTCTGTACTTCCTTTCCAGAGATCGGCTTCACGTCCTCTTTTTGTATGTATCACTGAGTGAGATCCTCAAAGACCCCTAAAGTTGGCAGAATTACTACTACACACAGCTTGCTGCTGCCTGCACCTCTACCAACTCATCCTCACCTGTTGCAAACAATAATTTATTTGTCAGAAAGAAACAATGTCCCTGCCATGTTGTAGATGGGCCTCATAACAAAGATCTTCTGTTAGCCAATACCAAGATCTCCAGAGGATAAACAAAAAGAAAAAAGTCAAAGTTAGCAGTACAGCTGTCAGAAAAGCACTATGATAGTCAAGCAGGAGCTTCAGTCATTCCCCCTGGGCTGGAAAGAATGATGTCTTGTCATGTGGAGCTGTTAAGAGAAAAGTAATTAAAAGCTAAGGAAAAAAATAAAAGGAGACCCATAGGAGTACCCTCCCTAAAACAGATGTTTTAAATTGCTAAAGACTGCTTTTTCTTTATTTGGGGAAAGCTCTCTTTTATTTTTTTTTTTAATTATTTGTTTTTTCTTCTTTTCTCTAGCCTAAGTCTTAAAGCTATAACATTGCCAGAGAAAGTAGTTTCACTACTAAATATGCTTTATACGATACGAAGATACCACTACATACTGCAGGGACAGGCAAAGCATAGAAGTAGACATGACAGTAATGCTAGACCTCTGCCCATTAAACATACAGGAAAACAGCCTCTAGTGCAGCTGGCACTGGTTAATAGGCACTTTAACTTGCTCAGCACACTGTTGAGTCCTAAATCTACTTCGTGCTCCCCTATAAGTGGTCTAAATATTGCGCTTACGTCCATGGCATCCTGACAAGTTTTGTATAAGTAACATTTTCTTTTTATATTGGGTTTCTTTTAAGGATCCTGAATTGTTTTTCAAACTTTATAAAATTCATTACAGTCTTGCAAAATTGGTAAATGTATTTTAAATTAATTACAATTGCAATCATTGAAGGCATCATTGTTTCTATCATTGAGATTCATCCTGGAGGTTGATGTGCTGTAGTATGTTTGAAATCCAGAGGAAGTTTGGCATTCCAGAGCAACACTACACAATCTGTTGGGAAAGGATGTGCATGAAAAAAATCACACATATCAAAAGGACAGCAAAGGTAGCTCTTGTTTTCAGAAGATAATCTTCAAAACAAAAAATTACCTATAACAACAAGTCTTTCTGACTAATCCAATTTCTCTGAAACAATCAAGGGGTCTTGGCAAGAATCTTAATTTTCCCCATAATCCAAAGACTGAGCCTTTTAGCACATGTCTGTGTCTTAATCCAAACGGATTAGATCTTCCTAGCCACCTGCCAACATCACTTCTGCAGTTTTCCTCAGTGAGTTCTTCTATTGCATGTCTTTACCTATCAATACCTACTGAGGCTGGATGGAGCTCATGCCTCAAGATATTTTGTTATGGCAATTTAGCAAATTCCTCTGCTGGCTGTGACATGAGGTCCTCAGAGGGAGACGTAGAAGGCATCTCTTTGTATCTGTTTTTCTCAGTAGCAAGCCAAGACTGGTTTCTGCTCCTCAAAGATAAGTAGTGAAAGAAGAGGATGCGACAAACAGGAATAGGAAGGAAAAATCATCCAAGCACATCCATAGGAAGGTCATAGCTAATGAGGAGAAAGTGTGAAGAAAAGGGCATGAAAAGTACAGTTTGACTGAGCAGTGTTTGTCAGTGCATCACTGCCACAGGCTCTGTATAGACACCCAGGATATTAAGGACACAGGATATAAAGGAATCATAACCACTTTTTCTGTACCTTTCTTTTCCTTTCAGTTACAGAAACCCAAATGAACTCATAATTTGCCGGTTTAGCTCTCTAGTAGAGGCTGTGGCCTCTACTAGAGTGGGCAGGGACACCAGGGGTCACTTGGGTCACTTGGGGACTCATCCTCGGGTACCAGCATAGCTCCCAGCATCCAATTCAGCCCAGCAGTAAGGGGGAGGCAGGAATACCTCTAGGGGCACAGACCACCCTGCTAGATGTGGAAGGGATCACACACACTGCCTGGCAAGGATGCCTCTTGCATATGCGTTGCACAAAGCCCACTGCATGTTCAATGACCAGTTTTCATACCTGGAACCACTGGGCTAAGACAGGTATTTGTTCTTGCTGGGAATATGACTACTCAGCTTTTCCTTGGGTCTGACCTAAAGACCACCTACACAAACGTAGAGGCTCAAGGCAGGAAGTGCTCATAGATTTCACTCATATATGAACTGGAACAGAATATAAAATAACACAAAAGGGAAGCTGTAAAAATAATCTTTTCTCACGTCAATATGTGCAATGGGTGGTATTAATAGCACACCTAATATTTTTGTTAACTCAGAAAAGTTGCTGTGGAGTGCATTTAGAATGCATACTATTATTAATGGTAGTGCTACATTGTTATGTAGATGAAGTTTCGGGACAAAAAGATCAGTGGTGCAGTTCATACCACATTTTTGTGGAACAAAGGCAAATTTAGCCTTCCTTTTAGCACCTCTATAGGGCTGACTTTTTTTTGTCCTTTAGATCCAGGATGATTTGGTCCACCCTTCTGCCTGATATGACCAAAACAAGCTTAGTAACTGCAGTCACAATGTACTTTGGGATCTAGGGACAATATTAGGATCCAGACTCTCTGGATCCTTTCTCATGTGCTTCCCATAGAATGAAATCTGGCTTGACATAATTTTTGCATGTAAATTGAGCAAAACCTAAATATTACAGTTCCACTCCCACCACTACCCTAATACCTCCACTGGGCCTCATAAATATAGTTCTTTCAAAGGGATGCTGTCAATGGGAACAGAAACCACTTTCTTCAGTGCGTGCTTAGAACTAGACAAGAATTAACCAAAGGGAAGGGATGCTGTCAATGGGAGCAGAAACTACTTTCTTCAGTGTGTGCTTAGAACTAGACAAGAATTAACCAAAGGAAATAACCCTTAGCAGCTGGTGAGCACTTAGGATCTGCATAGTTTCCAGCTCAGAGGGAATTCTCAGGGCTCAAAAACTGTGCCAGAATTGATTTGGTGGGCCACAGCAACTTGAAGTTGAGAGCAGCATGCAGTATGTATTCATAAATACTTGTTTTCCTTGGGAGTTTAAATTTTCCTTCATCTCAGGCTGTGTAGCTAGTTTGCACAATGCAATTAGCAGAATTTGTTGCTGCAATAAGAGTTTGCAGTAGTGGTTCAATCAGGACGTGTGAGCCACAATCGAATCTAATTCATTTTTTCCTAACTGTATGGACTCCTCAATGCTAGTGCAAGTAAAGGACTGTAAAAATCCATTTTTTTGTCATTAAAGTAAAAGCTCTGCCTATGAATACATACACAAAGCACCCCTGTTGTAAAAGCAGCAGCCACTTTACATTGTTGCTTCTGGAAAAGAATTTGGCTTCCCAGAGTGAGAGAATGCAACACAGGATGATCGTGGCTTTTATTTGGGATGCATCTTCAGCAATAAAGTAGTGGGTATAATCCTTAGAGAGAGGTTCTACCATTTTAATCACAGTGGTGGAGTGGTACGACTCTGTGTGTAGGCAAGCTGTAAAATAAATTTTGAGAGCCTGTTCTGAGCTACGGCGTTCCTATGTTCTCACTTTTACGACCTCCGTGAATTAGGATGAGTTATAACCTAATGTTAACTTAGTTGAAGGCAGAGTTTGCAACCGGTGCATGCAGAAAGGGATTTGTACATTTTGGGAGAGTTCTCTGTGATCCATTCCTTCACTTCTGACTTGTAAATAGCAAAACTATTTGTTATTCAGTTTTCAAAGACAGCAAAATGTGTCGGCCTGTCACACTCTGTAAGTCGGCTGTCAATAGGAACTTCTGAAACAGCCCGCTTTCCCTTCATGGCTAGCAAAAAACAACTACCAAAAACTAAACACTTGCCTTTTATGTTCTTCAGGAAACAAGAAAGCAAGAACAAAAAATTTGAACATTAGCCTCTTCCATGGAGACTCTTTTGTATGCTGGCACTTAGAAACTTTTGGAATATTACCTTATTCTGGCTTCATTCACTATATCACCATTAGCTTTGTGTTCTGGATAGTGTGGTTAAATTACTGTGAATGCTATAGCTAAATATTAATGTTGCCTTGGTTGCTAATCCAGTGCTGACTGCTTGTTACCTTGGATTGTGTGGCTGGTTACAGTTCACTGCCTTTTGTCCCTGTCTTCCCAGGGTACTCTCTCTAACCAATTACCAAGTCTGATGCTTTCTTGTTATTCTTGCTAGTTATTAAGCGGCTCTCTTAGTGATAGTGCTAATAAAACTGGATCGGACCTGGAATATGGAAGCTCTATTTTTATCCATGGAGCAAGCCCAGCTCAGCCTGCAGCACAGTAGGCTTCCCTGCTTTGCCATGTCAGACCTTGGCTGAGATGCCAAAGTGGACTAATTAATGTTATTTCTGTTGCTGTCACCTACACCCAGGGAGGTAAACTCATAACGCACGGCTGAAGTTATGCCATCAACTTTTCCTTGTTCCCGTGCAGGTCCTCTGGATTTGAACCAGCAGCCCACAACTGACTCCACAGCCTGCACAGATTCCTAGAGTTATCTACTGCCTTTGCCATGGATTGTTTCAGGAGTGTCCAAAATAAGCCAATAAAACAGTGGACAAAGCCATCTGGGAATTGAAATTTTTGTTTGCAGGCTATTCTGCATTTTATTAACAATTCTAGTTCCCAGTTAGAATAAAAGCTATTCCTAATATAACATTTTTCTGTAATTGCTAATTCTTAAAAAAAATATTAGTAAAGGACCATTTTAAAATATTTTGCTCTGAATCATTTCACTTTGGTTTTATATGACATTCAGTGTTGTAACAGTACATCTTTAATATGCCTAACGTCATACACAGATAATACATAGCAGTCATTTACAATGCTTCAAACAACCCATCAAAATGAAGTGTTCCAGCATTATATTTTGAATTTTCCCTACAAAAAGTCAAAAACTGAACTTCTGCAAAATACTCTGATTTACATGAAACCACTTTCTTAATGGAGAGTTGGTTTTCATCTACTGCTACCAATAGCTACAGGCGATACCACAATACATTTATTTGGCGTATCAGAATGCACTTGGACATTGTCTTTTTTATATCACTCAGTGTCTTTGTTAACACTCGCAGGCTAACCACACATGCCTAGAACAACAAAGGCTACTTACTCTCTGGATCTGGAGCTTCTCTCCTTTCCATGTTATCCTCAGGCTTGATTTGGCTGGTTTCTGGTTGTGCTGAGTATCATGGCCCATGCCTCCTTTCCAAACACTGGGAGGCAGAAGTACAGATGTGCCCATCTCAGCGGGCTGGCAGGGACCCTCCCATCCCCGGGACACTAGACTGGTGGAGGGAGATCAGGGCTACCCTGGAGTCCAAGAGAGCATATGGAAGGGATGTCACCCACAGAGACCTCCGCTTTGCAAGGAACTGCTTGTGCTAAAAGGGTTGCTTGCGTTTTGCGGCCCCACGTAATGCCTGCTTGTTCCTTTCATGTGCCAAAAATCCATGGTCAAAGTGGAATAGACTTATCCTGAAGTAATTTTCCTATATATGTACATACATACATATTTCTTTACCAACCCGTGCATATATAGAAATATTGCTATAAAATCCTTATTGCATTTAGGTGGTTTTGCCCAGCTTTGATATTGAGGGAAAAGGTATTTTAGTGAAACCCCAAACTGGCTGCTTTGCTTTCCTAGCTCATGATGTTATTCCTTGGTTTACCTGGGAAACAGAAATCGGCACCCTCTGTCAAAACGAGGACAGCCGCAGTGCCGGGAAGGAGGAAAACCCCAGTCTACCAGAGCAAAGAGCACATGGCTGCCCACCCACTAACACATCTGTTCTTTCAGGAAGCCACCCCAAAGTAGCCCGTGCCAACCCAATGGAGGCATCACTCCTCTCCTCCTCGCCAGCCCACCTGCAATCTCCCTCTGGTGCAGGTTGGTCTCCTGTCTATTCCTCCTGGCAGGAACCTCAGCAGGGGAAGCTTTTGTACCAAGTGTGTCAGACAAGCCAGACTGCTTTACTTCAGAGTTTGAGCTAACATGAAAATTAGCAAAATGCAGCAGACAGATGTATTGCCTCCAGCTACTAAGACACTATAAAAGATCCACCGCTTGACATCTGTGTCCGTAGGAAGTCCTTTATGCTAGATGTTGAAGCAGATGCTAGGTCTTCCTGGATCTTTGACAAGAGAGAAGACCTTCAAACTTGGCTGCATCCTATGCTTAGATGAACTTTCTTATCATCTTGTCTCTGCAACAATTTACTGCTTTATAAGGGGTGATAGCACCCGTAAGTCAAGAAGCTCTTTGCTTTGGCTTTCTCTGTGAATGATTGTCATCTGAAGCCCACTTCTTTCTGCAGTCTTGGCACAGCAACTTTCAGTGCTGGCAAGGAGCAAGGAGAACATTTACTTGTAGAGAGGCAGGAGCAGGGATTCATCTCAGAGGAAATATTTGTTTTGTCTACACCACAGAGAAGAGCCGTGCTGAAAAAAACGGTTTACAGGGTACAGCTGAATTAACGATGAACTAAGTTTTTCTTAGTGACAAGCAAGAGCAAATAATATTCAGTATACCTCAGTATCTCTGTTCAGTAAAGAGTTCATTCCCACCCATACTTACGTACCAGCACTAGGTCTGGGGAGCCATTCTGATCTCCATGGCAAACAACATGGAGAACTTCTCATCGGTGCCAGCGAGAGCACTGAGCTGGGGCTCCTCACTAGCCCACGCCATGTCAGCTCACCTCAGGCGAGGCTAAACAAGAGGTCTGCAGTGGGATCAGAGAGGGAAGAACATTTCTTTGTCTCTCTGCTTTCTGAAAGAAGAATAGGATGAACTTTATGACAGAAGAAATTGTTCCTATCCCCCCCCCCAAAAAAAGAAAAGAACTCACTGTAACAGGGCATTCAACATTTCAGCTAAATTCTATGAGAGATCTAACACAAAATTGAAACATTGAATGCCGTTTCAAATGGAAATTTTAATTTCATTACTGCTCATGAAAACATTTTACTCATGAAAACTCACGATTTATAGAATCATGCTGCCTGCATATCGGTTTGTGTCTGTTTACATCTTCCTTCCTTAAGTTTTGAATCTCTTGTCTGAGTTCAGCCAAATTTGACAAAGATACGGAATCCTCAGAAATAATGAAGGCCCACAGATTTCTTGACTATCTTCAGAACATCCTTTGGGTGACTGTGCAGAAAGAGTGAGACCCTGCCAGCAGCTCTGGGAAGGAGAGGAAGCAATGTGAGTTCAGATATTACACATCAAAGAGTTCACACAAGAAACAGACATTATAAAACATTCCAGCATTTGGAGATTTTCTGTCAAAGCTCTAAACAACCACAAATTCAAATCCATAGGAAAACAGCCACACTGAATCTACAGCTTACAGAACTGTTTTTCGCCTTTTCATCATACTTTTCTGCCTTCTATCCCTAAATGTATTACAAAAATAAAAAGCATGTAATGTCCCTTTTTCTCCAGTTTCTTTTGTTTCTCCACTCATAGTTTTTCAAAAGCCACCCCAGGGACAAGTTTCCAAATGATAAAAAGGAGCATGAAGGTCTGTAACTGATGCTTGCTAAGTTTATCAAAAGCAAGGAATGTTTGTGAAAGTAGACTTAGTAAAAAGTAAGATTTTATTTACAGGGCATTTTTTTTTTTAGGTTAGGAAAAAGGTAACATTTCTAAGAGGAAGAGGGAAATAAAAATCCTTCATTTCCAAAACAAAATGATAGTGAAAAAAAAATTAAAAAATGAATCCTCTGAAGTGAAAATAATTGAAGCTTTCTATGTTTTGATGTTTTAAGCAATAAAAATTAAATGTCCAAGAACTTGGTCATTAAGTGAAGGCCTCATTTCCCATACAAATGCAGGAACATCCCTTATAGTGTATTTCCCATGATAGGCTGCTCTTTTAACACTTATGCTTATCAGTGACACTTGAAATTTGTGACTGTAACTTTCAATCCCTGAAGGCAGTTTGTTACAAATATGCATGTTGATAACGGCTAACATGTATTTATATCTTAATTTTCAGTGCCCAAAAGGCACCTAAGTCTTTCCCTAGCACTTAAATACAGTTATTGGTTACTAGGAGCTGTTTTGCCATTAACTTCTCTTGGGCCAAGAAGTCGATGAAGATTTTAATTACGCAGGTCATTTGTGGAAAGGCTTCCCAAAGCCCAGCAAGATGTGTCTCGCTCATTGGAAATTTTGTGTTTCCACATATCTGAATACGAGACAATTTCCGCCTCCCCCCCCCAGCTTTGAGGATAGCTTATTAACTTTTGGACCAAAGCAAAGACTGGGATATTTAAATAACAGTGTACCAAACCCCTGGTTTTCTGCTCTTCTGAGTGTCATTTTTTCCTCCTTTATTTCTTCTACTTGGGAATAAGAATATCTATTTTCTTAGAGATAACTTCAGTTTTCTGAGGCCAGCTAATCTGGGTAGCTTGGTGAGTTTATTTTCTAGGAAACAATGAAGTGCAGAGCACAAATGGAATTGCTGTAACAGCTAGCAGGACGGGATCTGCGTGAAATTTCCCCCACTGTCTCAGCTGTTCTCACTATATACCAAATCACAGTTTTCAGATGGCTGAAATAGATTAATCTCTTCAGACTTTGATTTGGCTGCTATAGAACCCTGTCCTTCCCAAAAACAAAGGCTCCTTCCATAGTCTTATATAAATTCCAGAGACTTTGGATTTACAGACAAAGTAAATGTACAAATTTTCAGAAAAATAAAGGTATGTATCATCGAAAAACATTGTCCTGTGCCAACTGGCATGGCTCCTGCCAAGAATGTTTTTTTGGAAAAGCAGACACTGTGACCCATGGCTGGCACTCGGGAGTCTCCCCCTCTGATGTTGCACTGATGGGGGCAGGGAAGTGTCAGTTTAAATTCCTAAAAGCCAGATATAAGCAATTCATCTGTACAATCTGAGTACACTTCAGCCTGACAGGTTTTATTTAAACTACCCTTCTAGAGCA
Organism: Phaethon lepturus; assembly: GCF_000687285.1. Lineage (NCBI taxonomy): Eukaryota > Metazoa > Chordata > Aves > Phaethontiformes > Phaethontidae > Phaethon > Phaethon lepturus. The sequence goes on from NW_010516828.1 coordinate 40,388, forward strand.
CATCTTCTGGTCGCCTGCTGCAATGCTGACTGGCAGGTGATGCCCTGGAAGTGTCTTTCCACTCTCATGGCCTCATCTGCACGCCTCCTTTGGGATAACTTCAACACCCCAAACCAGAGGGGCACTGGGACCTCCCAGTTCCCTCTTGTGGTCTGAAACTCCACCTTGGTGATGGGCGACATCACCGCTGAGTGATTACCTGACATTCAGGAAACCTGCAGGATAAAGCATGCCCTATCTTTACCAGCTGGCAGAGGATGGCTGGGTGTTAGGGAGCCCTGGAGCCCACGACCATACCAACCTCCACCAGAGCAGTGAGGAGGAGAGGTGTCCCAGAGGCATGCCTAGACCCAACTGAGCACCAGGCAAGAGCTGTAATTGCAGGTGAGTAGTGTGGACTCACCAGTAGTGTGTAATCTTTGGTTCAGGGAGCACCCTCAGTGACAGTCCATGTAGACCCCTCTGTCACAAGCTCGTATATCTGTCTCTAAAATGATGACCATGTACCAGTTGCATGACAGCACATACAAAAAACCCACACTGAGCTCCAGCAAGCCTATGAAGTTTTGGTCAACCCTGTTGAGCACTCTACTGACTAAGAAGCATGTGAGTTTCACCAATATTCTAGGGTTTGGGGTTTTTTTGCAGTGCCTATGTGCTCACCAGCCCCATTTCAAGAAGATCATCATGGAGCCCTCAAATAGCAGTGACTTTTAAGTGCTACCTACCCACACTGGATTTGAAACGGTGACCCAGAGATGAAAGGAAACATTCCTGATCCCATTACCCATCTCCTGAGTCCACCAGTCCCTGAAGAATGTGATTCATTAACTGAACTGCTCTTTTGCTGACTGTGTTTTTCTAGGACCTCATAACCTACATGAAATTACAATATTTTTCCCATTCTCACTGTATGTATGTCAGATACTTACTTATCTCCAGTTATTTTGCTAGCTAGCCTCATAGGAGTTGTGTAAATGGCATTATCAAAATTACATCTCCCTGATTCATTATTTCTAATTTCATAAAATAGCTGAGTTAGTGAAGACACTATCAAAGGGGTTTTTAAATAAACATGCTTAATCTTCTGGAGATTAAAAGAGATAGTATGGGTGACATATAATGATTATTTTACCCCAAAGCCATCAGAAATACAACGTACAAGAAAAACACGTCAAAAAAATAAGCACAATAAAGAGCATTTCAATGAGAAGATAATCACACTGCAGGATTTGCTTCAACTCAGTGGCCTAAATATTGCCCTATACAAAAAATAAAATGAAAGAGGAATACTAAAAAAACCACAGATTTATACACCATAGTCTACTTAAAAAATGAACTGCAACTAGTATCTAAACCAATTTATTTTTAAATTAATTCCTAGGATTTAAATTTGTACAACAGACAAAAATTAAAATAATTTAAGAAGCTAGGAAGAAAAAAGCAAGGTGATCAATTTCTAGCATGATGCAAATTTTTATCAATAAGAGTAAAATGATTAGGCAATGTGTCTCTATCCAGATATCAAGAAAATTACACTGACTGTCTGATTATCTTAATGTTTTTCACATAAAATATATGGTACGTAAAAGAAACACATGGCCTGCCAGTGTAGAAATTCGTGGGAAGCAGTGTAGATTCAACTCTGTAGAAAAGGAATTAATTTAATAAATCACAAATACTTCTGCTATTCATCCTGGCTGTAAAGCGATGTCTGATGCAGAGTAATGCCCGATTTTCATACACCATGCTGGGCTCGATGTACAGATGCTATTAGGTTCTGTCCAGATCCTCTGTTGGTGTATCTGGCATAAATCAAGTGGGGTTAATTGAGCTATGCAGATTTACCCAGGTAGCTGGCAGAAAATCACATATTCATTTACAGCATGCTTGAAAAGCCCAGAGAAGGGTATTTTAAGGCATATTGTGTTCTCTGAAGTTAGGAACCTGATTAACCCTTTACAGCAGATGTAGCCTCTTTGTGACTAATGGCTTTTCCACTGACTAAATATTTGGACTCATACTCCATAGGGTCCAAGCTTCCTGCCAGATTTTCACTAAGACAAGATCTCATTTCGACAATGTAATTATTCTGTTAATTAAGTTTTCACACATTTCCGTCATGTGCACTGTGGCATTTCATCTGCCCCCAAATCATTCTACAAACGCAAAGAGCCAAATTTGGAAAAAAAATCAGAAATAGTACCTGGCTATATTCTTTCACTAAAAGTTTTGAGTCATGCCTGTTGCCAGCTGATCATGCACATAGCTACCTGACTAGTACATAGCCTAACTTAGTAAGACCCAATGTTTTCCAAACAGCCGAAGCCCATGTCCCAAAAGAGCCATGGATCACTTGGGACGGGAAGAGTTTTGCTTGACTCCTCTAAAAGAGTGAGCTGAAACCCACTCCCTCCCTCCCCAAGCATTTTGCTTTAATAAATTTTGCTAAGATAGCTTCAAGCACTCCAAACTCAAACCCATCCCTCTAATATTTTTTGCTTACCTGGCGTTACAATAAAAACCTCACCCCAGGTAAGGAGCCCCACCACAGGTTTCCACCTACGAACAGCACATGCTGTGTTCACACCCGCATCAGGAGAGGAGAAATAAGCGGTCACCTCCCTTTTGCTTGAAGCTACAGACAAAAGATTTTTACTCTGCTTGACTTCTTTCAGCCCAGGTCGTCTGACAAATGCATTTCATACCAGGCAGTGGGCAGGCTCGCAGCCGCTGCTGGGAAGACAGAAGTTACGGAGATGGTTGCAAACTGGTCTAATGCCTCAGATCTGTTCAGCAGCTCTTGGCTAGCTCAGAAGCCAGATTCTCTCTGCTGGGCGATGAGGATGTCCCCTGTAGTCAACCACACATGTTGATACCAAGTGAGTCTTGTATCAGAGTCCCAGATATCCAGAATTCCCAACGTGCATTTAGGCTTAAATACAGGGAGAACACAGAACCTCATGGCTTTTGAGCATTACTTGTTTTAGTTCCTGATATGTCTAGAAAACACAATGTTGTTCAGACTCAAAAAATGTTCCTTGCAATTGATGGTTGGACTATACTTACAGTGTACTGTAAGTGGATGTTTGATGTAATCAGACCAGACAATTCTTGATGGCTAGTGCCTTGCTCTCCTAGTAACCAGAGGAAAGAGTCATATAAAGAAGAGGGAGGAATATGGCCCTTAGGTTTGGTGTAAAAATTTAAATTTCCTGTTGTCCTGTAGCTGCATAGTACCAACAGTACTCTGCAGAATTAGTAAAATACATCAGATTCTTGTTGGCATAAAAAAAAGGAAAAGAACACCAGCTGTTCAATATTCAAACACGACAGTCACATATTTGCATTGACATGAATGAGAAAGGTTTCTCAGTCATTTCAATGGGAGCTTGGATGAAAGGAACAGATCTAAAGGTTTCTTCTACTGCTTTTTTTAACACTGCCTGCAAGGTACTTTTCTGCTTTCTCTTTTTTTTTAGCTTATCAATATGTATTTCAGAGTTTTTTACTTTTATGTTTAACACATCTTTCTTAAAAGGGAGCATGATCAGTTTCTAAGGATGTTACTTAGAGGTACAGTGGTACAAAAAGGCAGCCACAGACTGGGAGGAAAGCTTTGAAAAGCTCACGGGAAGTGACAGGGATGGAAAGCCGATCTTTCCACGGCAAGCCAATGCCTGGCCAAACCCAGCTGGTGTATATTGTGGCCTTTCACAGGTGCCAGGTAGTGCTCTGGACTAGGATAGATCTCTATTACTGGTGCTGAAGACAAGCCCAATGTTGCATGGTATTACTGTCACGCATCAAAATGGGAGCCCTGAGTTGTGCTTTTCCCTTCAGAAAGCACTTGAGTTCCTTTATCCCACCTTTTAATCAGACACCACTTCTCTTTTGACTAAAGCTTAACCTAAGGGAAAGTCTGACTACAAGCTGAGCAGCAGAATCCTACCTGACTTCAGTCAAAGTGTCGTCGTTTTATTCTTGATTTGAGGTAAGAGGCAGTTTGATCTTAATAATATTGTGTTATAACCTCCTCTCAGGTTAGGACACTAACAATTCTTCCACTTCTGTTTCTGCAAGTCTTCGATAGGTGGTTTGGGTTTGGAATATGATTAGCAGTCTGTACAGAAACACAAAGCTAAGAACAAAAGAGGCAATTAGGGTTACATTCAGGTAAGCAAGCCACTCTAAAATAGTAGAATTCAAATAATTATACAGTTCAAGGATAATACATATTAGTGTCTCCCTTGAGAATCTTCAGTTCATCTCCTGGTCCTTAATTCTAATTAATCCTTGAATCTTTTTGTAGGTTAATACAATTAACGATAGGGATAAACCCTCTGTAATGTTTAGTGAATTGGATTTGCAGAACTTGCTTTTCGTTGCTATGACGAGCAGGGGTCTGAGGAAACCCTGCCGCCCTCTTAAACCTTAATTCTGGCATCAGCCAACGACGTGCACACTCAAACACCTCCTTTTAACCGCGCTGAGGCTACCAGAGAGGAGAAATCAGTATAGTTCAATGTTTCTTCAAAAGACTACTACACCACCCAATATGTTTGACACCCAGCCCCTGTTATCTTTTCATTGTACTGTGACTATCCAAAATGAATACTGCCAACATGTCCTTGAAGGCACAGAGTAAAAGGCATAGCAAAAACTCAGCATTAGATTTAAAACCAAAAATGAATATATAAAAATAATGTTTTCCCCACAGGAATGTAAAGAGTGAAAGGTTCTATAGAGTGAGACTGCATTCGGCATAAGATATTGATTTCTGTTCTCCTCTCTTCTCACCCTTATTTTACTAGCCTGCTGCTGTTTCTAGCTTTTCCAGGTCTTTCCCAGCTATATGTGAATTAGAAACACAGGGGTGCTGCTGTCCCTGCCTCTGTGCCTTTCCTTATATGTTCATCAACTTTCTGAGCTTCATATTACAGTCATCATAGTTAAATATGCAACTTCAATTTTCCATTTAATCACCCACAAATGTATAGTCAGGACCTGGTGTACTTTTCCTGATCACAGATAAACTGTATATGCAATATTGGCTCCCCTGCTACCTTTCATCTCTCCTTTTTTAGTGTCTTCTCCTTCCATGCTCATTGGGTTGTCCGGTCCTTGGTTATCACACCAAGGGCCTCACTGGGGAATATGAAAAGGCAACACTAACTGGCAACAAGTTCTCTAGTTTCCATGTCCTATTGACCTCAGCACCAAAGTCAAACCA
>NW_010516828.1:45651-80800 GCF_000687285.1 Phaethon lepturus
TTTGATGTTCAAAGCTTAGATTATGTCTTTCTCCTCTAGATAACTGCTTGCAGGTGAGCATTTACCTTCCGTTGAATATATCGCCATCAACAAATAGACAGAAAGGTAAGCATTGATGTAATACCTCTGTGAGACTTGTGTTTCCCAAAAAGAGACTAGTATCCTGGTTGCATCCTGCAGAAGTCCTGGGAGTGCTGAAAGAGCCCAAAAGCTCGCGCTCAGCAGTAGATGTTATTATTTTCCTTTCTGCAGAATCTCAGAAGGTTTCCAAATGGATACTTTGGTTTTGCAGCCCTGTGGAGAGTCCGTGTTTTTTTAGTTTGAAATTAAAAAAATATTAAAGAATTGGTCATGGAATATAAATACTGAAAATTGAGAAACAAAAGAACCACTTTTAAAGGGTTTTTGTTTAAATCTATATCCCCACTGTCCGCTCTTGCTGTGTGTCCATGACTTCTGTGGTTCCTTTCTTTATTTTCAAAAACATCAGTAGTGCGGTAAAGGACTTATGAGGTAAAAACCTTCATCTGTGTGGTTATACATTCAAAATGTGTGACTGCAGAGTAGAAGCCTGAAATGAAAGGGCTTATTAATAACACTTTTTATTCATACAGCAGTAAGAAAAGGCTCCATTTGTTCATCCCTTGATCGTCTTTTTCTTTTCAATTAACTTTTCTAAAAGCAAGTTTAATGTCATCTCTGGATTCCAGCAGGTCTCCAGTTAAAAAGAAAACAAGACAAAACACTTTCAGCTTTGGGTAGGTTTTCCTCTGACTTTTTTGCCTATTTTTTAATAAAGCAAATGATATCTACTAACTTGAATCAAGAAAAGCTAATTTTTGTGGGGGCTAACAGGATTTATGCCTCCTAGCCTCGATGCCAATCCCCCACACTGGCTGCCTAAAACCAGGACCTCCCACCCTCAGCATCCTGGACCTCAGAGGGCCCTTGCACCTGGGCTCACCAAGAGGGAGAAGCTGCCCCTTCTGGTGCTCTCCTGGAGTCCCACTCTCAAGCACGCCCAGCTGAAGAGCTTCCCCAGCTTCAGGCTTGTGTCACAGCTGCCCTCACTACACTGCCCAAATGCTGGTGGTGCAGCTGGAGGGTACATGGGAGCTCGGTGTGAGGTTGTGGGGAAGACCTGATTCTACTCCAGGGTATCCTTCTCCCCCATTATCCTCTATTGTGCTGCTCCTCCTCCTTCTGCCTCCACCCATAGTTTATATTCCTAAGTCCCCAGCAGTGTTCTCTGTAGCGTTCTCCAAGATCTCATGTTCCTACAATACTGATTGCACCCCAGCTTCTTCTGAGCTGGGGCAAAACAGTTCAGATTTTTTGAGGTTTTCACAACAAGATGAGAGCTTCTAAGCTGAGTAAAACTTAAATTGAAATAGGAATGCAACCTCCTACCAGAACCCAGCAGAAGAATATCAAAGACAGGAACATGTCCCACCTACGTGAGTCTGATTTCCAATCGGCCTGTGTTCAGGACTGTCCTATAGATACGGTTCAAAAGGATGTAAAAATCTTTGCAATGACGTAGGTCATGCACTTCAGGACCCGTTGAGAATGTATGGTGCTCCAAAATTGAAAATAAATGAATATTGTCTTCCCATGATCCTTGGGCCTTGGCTGGTGTCGGAAAGGAGACTTGAGCAGAAAGAGGAATGCCTCCAGATAGTTTAGTACAGATGTTAAATGATCCTTACCCATAATTTCAAACTGAATATGCAGCCCAGGGCAGAACTTTCTGGTTGTATACAAAGAAAGGCTTCTCCTTTTACTGTAACATTGGAGGAGATTATCAACATTAATTAATTTATCTTTGCAGTATTTCTTGTCTAGCTTTACTGTTTGTATGGAACTGACATTAATACCAGTTTACACATGTATTACAGGAGATCATCTATATTTCAACTAGGGAACAATGTTTCCTGCAGTTGGGTTTGTTAAATGCTAATTAACACTAGCCCCCAGCACAAAACACTTCTTTAAAAAAACCAACCAAACAAATGTAAATAATATGGTGTTTGACTGCTATAAGAAGAAATGGCACTATTTTTTAAAATCACTATTATTGGTAAAATAATTGTCAGATACATTCTTAAACATCTTTTCAGGAAAGCAAACATAAGAAACATAAAAATAGGCAGCTATAAACATGTAAAAAACCGCAATCATTTGGGTGGTGCTGTAAACTCTCCAAAGACAATTTACCTTTCTCTTATCAAAGGGGTGTAAATGATGTCCTGACTGACTGGCACCAGTCAAGGTAACTTTGAGGAACTCTGCACTAGGAAAATAAATGCTCTGCAAAGTATATTATTTCCTGGTTCCTACATACCAAATGGAAAAATAGTCCCTTTAGAGAAGAGATGTATGCAGTTGGATGTTTTCAGTACTTTCAGCATCTTGCTGCTCTTGAAAGAAAACACTACTTTGTAGACTTGGGTGGCTTGCTAATGTTGCACTTTCTTACCCCTCACAGAAATCTGGTTCATCAGTCTTTAAAATACATTGAGGGTCAATGTGATGGAGGAGGAAAAGGGGCAGAAAACCAGCTGATTTGTGGTGGGTTATTCTATTTCCCCTCTGCTTATGTTTTGGTAAGTTGCTAAGAGGGTCTTTTATGGAAGAGCTTTTGGTAACTACCTTGTTTACAAAGACAGTTGAGCTTTTCTTGGCTATGGACTCTTTGCAGTAGAGTTGGTGCCCTGAAGTAGGGAAATGAGTGCTTAAGCAGCTATTTTTATGGCTCTATAATTCTATCTCACTTTTTTTTTCCTGAAATTTTTCCTAATTCTGATATTTTAACAAGTAACCTACCTCCTACTTGAAAGTCAGAGAGCTATTATTTTTTAACAAAGCCAATTGATTGCTGCCAGACTTCTATTTAGTGGCAATTTCAAGTATATATCCCAGTCAACTGCTATTGCTAGCTTGTAACATTGTCTGTAAAGAAGGATATAGCTGTACATCGAGCAGGTCCGTGTCATTGCATACTCTCTCTGCAGTTTTGCTTAATCCTCCCTTGGTCTCCAGTCCAGTATGCTGTAGAAAGCCCGGATTCAACATTTTGTTCTAATTGAGATCCAACGTGTCCAGGATTAAAAAAAAAAAATACCCTTCCTGTCATCAAGCCATGTGCTAGACTGGGGTAGACCACCTTCAGCCTGTCCTTTTGTGTACAGGCAAGGAGGGCAAACACAAGGATGGCAATACCACAGAAGAGAGTGCCACGGTCCCTTGGCTTCGTTGTTCATTTCCAACCTTTCTCATGTGTTGGCATCAGTGCTTAACCTGCCACATAGAAACATGGATCAGTGAATGAATCTGGGTAAAAACTGATCCAATATAAAGAGAAGAAAACTAGTTTTAACCTGGGTAGGTTTTCTCACCTTACCCTAAATGTGGCTGCACTGGGCAAAATTTCACCCAGGCTATTGTTAATGAGCACTGACTGAACAGAATAATTGATGCATACACATTTTCTGTGCTTAAAAGTACCTTTTCATTTTGGCAACAAGCTTGTTTGAATACTATTTATAAGAGATCTGGTCTTGTGGTTAAGTGCCAGCAGGAAAGAGTAAAAATTGCCTCAAGAAGCAAATCAGAGAATGGTAATATCATGAAAAAAACCTGCACCTTTTTGTTTCCTGACATTGGGTGTCATTGGAGTTCCGTGTTCACTTTGCTTTGAGGAAGCAGAGATAAATGACACTGAAACATCAAATTAATTGCTTTGCAGTCAACAGTCCCTCTGCCAGACGTATTGGATTACTCATTAGTTGACCATCATTTCTAAAAGACTTTGCTTTCTAAATTACGTTCAATTAATTGCAATTATCCTTAACTTGAACCTAAGACCCCTCTCCTCAAGACATTATCCACTAAATGAAAAGAAGTTTTGACATTAATCTCCCCGTATTTCTTTTTTTATGCAGTAGTCCTGCATAATCCAAACAAGAGTGCGTCATTATACTAATCTCGGACACAAAAATCTGAATCTACATTGAATGAACAGGTAAGATTAGTGTGTCTCATTACCACACAAGAACCCTTCTGCAACTGTGTTTTACATTTGGGCAGTGGAAGTGGCTACTTTTTTGACAGGGAGAGAAAACAGTTTAAATACCAATCAAAGCATTTGACATAATTAACGTAGTTTGAACATCTTGGCAAGATTATTAAAAATGGAATTAGTTGTTGAGTGATAGCACAAATGAGGCACTGTAAAGGACTTCACATTTCTGGAGTTTCTCTCATGCTCTGCTGAAACTCATTAATGTATCTATACTGAAAGCTGTGATTTTAAAGAAATGGAAATTAAGATTTTACATGCCTATTTACATGCAGATTATTGCAAAGAAGTTGAATTACCAGTTGTTCCAAGAAATTCAGTTTGGACAGGTGTTCATATGCAAGTTAGATAACTATACCTGTGGTGTGTTCTTGTACAAACCCAAGGCAGTTGTATATCAGAGATTTTCCAGAAAACTCAGATTATTATCTCTAATCCCAGGGTAAGGATTAAGAACCTGTAACAGACCTTGATGTCTAGAAATAAGGCACAACAATATTTACATTTTAAGTGCCAGTTTTGCACAACCTATCTGTACGCTGGATGGAGGACTAGAAACTTCAGTCTAAACAAAATGGGATCTTCCCTTGTGACATTATGCCCCAGCAGCAAAGAGAACCTGTTCCTGAAGCACAGCTGGTAGTTTTCTTCCTCAAAATCCATTCAGAGCTCTATCTTTCTTTTCTTTAAAGGCCTGGTAAAAGGCAAAGTATAAATTAGGTAACAGTGGTGGTGATGACAGTGGCACATATTATTCACTTTGCATTTAATATAAAATACAGAAACATCCTACAGCGTAAGCACCGGTACTCAAGAGTCTCCCTTTTTACTGTTGTCCCCCATTTCTCACCTCTCTTCCATTCCTTTTTCCGTGCCTTTCTCCCCACCTCTCTCTCACTCCCAGTAAATTTTCTTGATTTCTCCTTTTCACACTAGAATAACTTGAACATGACAGACAGAAAGTACCTCTCACTCCCACGTGGTGTTTAGGACACCTTCCTTGTAGGTGACAAATGTAGTTCTGAACGTCATCTGATAAAGGTGTGAGTCAAAGCAAATTTCCCAGTTCTATCCATGAGACTGCCTTCTTACCATTAAAATTAAGCTGTGATTTGAATTTTGGGGGACCCCAATACTCCCAATATGTGCTAGATGAATTATGAGAACCTCTATTGGTCAGAACCACTGAGGATACTGAGGGGAAGTTTGGGATTTCTCCATAGATATCAGTATTTTCCTTCCACCTCTCAGACACCTTTCCATACCAAGGATCACACAATGCTGCTGCCCTTTGAAAAGCCGCTAGTTCATGAATAATTTTTAATTACTACTGTGTAGGACCAAAAGTAGTCTGTAAGGATGGGGAACCCATTGTTAAAGGGAGTAATGAGAGACAGCTTTTCTTCTGAGCGGTTTACATCCAAATGGTAGTAGAAATGAAGTGGTATTGCCCGTTGCCTTTCATGGCAGGGTGGATGGAGACATGGATAGCTGGAACAACTTGAGTGCAGTCACACAGGAAGTATAAGACAAAATTGGAGAACGGAGACAACATTGAAGTACCTGGAGGTGCCTTAGTCCCTAGCTCTTGCCTCATTTGTTAGACTGACTTTTTCTGAACCACAGAAAATCTTTCTATAATTTTCCTGATGCTGAGGCAAAGAGTGTAAAATCCAGGGTAGGTACAGGATGATCCTGCCTCTAGAATTCCTTTCCAGGGCATAGTTGTACTGCCGAAAGAACAGCCCAAAGAACTGCAACCTGGGATTCAAATTCTGGTCTCACCCTGTTTCAGGAGTGGGAAAGTTAGTCCAGACTACACTTCACCTCACTAAGATGGCCCAGTCTGGGTGGCTGTTGCTCTGAGGGGGAGCAGCATACTCAGCTGTGTCCATGCTCTGTCCCACCCTCCATGTGTGCCTGGGAAATGACATGAAATCGTGGCCCTGCGAGTCTCTTTCTCTCCTCTGCACTGGCACTCGCCGTGCGATTAGTAACAAATCCATTGGAAATGCTACCTGCCACATGACGCAAATCAAATAAACTGACATTGTGACCTGCAACCGCTATTATCTTAAGCCCTTCGGGCCCCACGTTGGGCGCCAAAAAGGACTGCACCACGCAGCCGCTCGCTCACTCCCCTCTCCCCCAGTGGGGTGGGGTGAGAATGAGGAAAAACTCGTGGGTTGAGGTAAAAACAGTTTAATAGGACAGCAAGAGAGAAGGAAGCAACAATGATGATGATGATGATGATAATAATAATAATAAAAACCAACAATGATAATACCGGCAAAGGAATGTACAAGAACAGGTGATGCCTGATACAGCAATTATCCACCACCCAGTGATCAATAGTCTGTCCCCGAGCAGCGATTCCCGCCCCCGGCCAACTCCAATTTATGTACTGGGAATGACATTATATGGTAGGGAATATCTCTTTGGCCACTCTGGGCCAGCCGTCCCGGCCGTGCCCTCTCCCAGCTTCTTGTGCACCTCCTCACTGGCAGAGCATGGGCAGCTGAAAAGTCTTTGACTTAGTATAAGCACTACAACTACTTAGCCACAACTAAAACTTCAGTGTGTTATCAACATCATTCTCATACCAACTCCAAAGCACAGCACTATACCAGCTATCGGGAAGAAAAAAACCAACCCCATCCCAGCCAAAACCAGGACACACTTTTCCTTTCTTCTCCTTGTGCTTCAGTTTTCCCGTTTCTTTGGAGCACAGAGTCCTCAGAGTGATGGTGACATATATGAAAATATATAAACTTTGTAATCTATAACAAGGAGAGAGATATATACATGTTCTTAAACATATATATGTTCTTAAAGTGTTTTTATTTATTCTATTTCCTATTTCATTTGAACCGTACAAATTTATAAATCTATTCTCAAATATTTTTTGACTAGGTCTCCGAATGTCTCCTTAAATTCAAATGTCAATGTATTTGTCCAGGCCTATTGCAGAACCAACCAGCTGAGAAATGGAGCATGAATTCATTAGCAAATCATACCCACCAGAACTGACCTTACAACCTGCATGAATCAAAAAGAAAGACTTAGCCTGGCTGACTTCTTCTGTGAAAAAAAGGAGGATAATCAGCGCAGTCAAAGAGGGCAAGATTCACAAAGAACAAAACATTATTATCAATCTTGTACCTTCAAATCAAAAACAATGGAAAGAAAAAAATATAGAAATAAGTCTCTGAGATTATTCTAGTAAATGTGACAGTTACTAGCTTTAAAAAAAAAATGCACAGGTAGCCTTTATCAGTGTGGAACTGGAGAGACACGTAATGACAGCCTACACATTTTCACTCTAGGGGAGACTGTTTTACAGCATAAAAGAAATTGCTGTAGTGACGCAGGGGAGCTGCCAATGTTTCTTGGATGAGGGCAATTAACCAAAACAATATTGTTAATTTTACCACAGGTCTTAAATGATCTAGAAAGCAGAATACACACTTTGCCTTAATAGACTCAACTTAGACTCTGCAACAGAAGAGAATTTCAGTAAAACCCCGCAGCAGCCAGGGCTGTGAATGAGAAACCAACACACCTGCGGCAACAGCAGTAATCACCCGCACACAGTGCCTTTCCTCCCTGGAAAGGTCTTCTGACATACTCATCTGCATCACAACATGCATTGCCCTAAGTAAATGCTAGCTCCACACCTCACCTCTGCTTAGAGGTCCATGGCTTATCCCTGCTTACACAAGAAGCCACTGGTACAACTAGTCTCCAACAACAGTTCCTGCTGAATCTTGGTTCCCACACAACTGCACTTACAACAATTTTAGAAATTAGCAGCTTTGTGAGCCCCTCAACCTCAGAAGTGCTGAAGCAGGAGAACAACCCATGACTGCCTGCAATGAAAAGGCCCGTAACATTCAGGCTGGTGGCACTCTAACCTGTGCCATAGAGGCTGAAGCAATACACATCCTAACTGGTCGTAACGGTAATGTTTTAGGGAAATACTTCTGCCAGGGAACTGCTGCCTGCTGCTGCCATGTACCAATGGAGGCTGTGGTGGATGCTCGTAACCCTACAGCAGCAAAACACCACTTGCAGGGAGCCTTGTTTCTTTGTCAGAAGCATTACTTCTTTACTCCTTTTTAACTAGATGACAGGGACCAACTAAAGTAATGAGCCTCACAAAGTATTTCCCTTGGCTAACAGCAGCCTATATTAATGTTTGCAGAAGTGTGGCATTTGGGTCATAAGCTTTCTTGTTAGATGTTAACACTTTGCAAGATACTTCAACACCCTGTGAAGTTCTCCATCTATTAGGCTGGTGCCTTCACCAGGTATAATGACCCCTCTCCTGTTTCCCATGGCTGATTGTATCCCAGTGCCCCTGTGGATGTGAACACCTTAGCAGCATAGCTGTTACTGCCCAAGGCCCTGCTTCTCCTAGAAGAGCCACAGAGGTATGAATCCCAGGCAGGCAGTTTTTCCTCTGTGAACAGAGCCTAATTTTGCAATTGTCTCATTTAATATTTTTGTTTGTGGAATGCGTTTTTTTGGTGTGGGAGGCTTAACAAAAAATGTACAATCCCTTCAAGTGTGATCTTCCTCAACCTGCTAAATCAGAATCAGTTTTGTAAAGAAAGACACTTTTTTTTATTTTTTGAGAGAGCTTATTTTCATAATTGTTGTAATAAATGATTATGAAAAAAATTTCTCTGTTGAACTTAACAAACTTCTGCTTACAAAATAAAAAAAGGTAACTATTGATTTTGGCTTGGATTCTTCCAGCTTGTTACAATTACCACTCTTATTATATTTTTGTAAAATACCAGGTTTTCAAATGTGTTGTAAATGCAAACAGTGAAAAGCAATTAAACATGGAGATAGCACCAAAAACCCCAAAGATAATTTACTAACTTCTTCAGCTCCTGTTTCAGTTCTCAGTCAAGCATATGCTATGTCACAATGGATGCAGGCCCTGGAAATTGGACCCAGATATGAATCTCATTGCCTTCCAAATCAGGGCCTTTCCAGACCTGTGGCTGCCCCCCAAGTCCATCACTAAAACTAAAACTAAGGCACTGTTCCATATTCTAGACTCAATTTTCATAAATTATGGGCAGATTTTTCAAATTTTTGTGCCCAAAGTTAAACCCTTAGGTTGATAAATGAGCTTCACTGAGGTTGGAGGACTGTAGCAGGATACCTCAGTCTCCAATTGTAGACTTGTGCTATAACTTTCTTCTCGGGAAAAGAGACTTGAGCCTCTACTTAATTATTACAATGTATTTGGGTCAGCATCACTGCCAGTAAAAACTGCTGGGACATTTTGGTGGGAAGTCAGTATAACAATCACTCAAGGCTTACCCTCTACCACCAGCTCTTGTTCAAGGACCACAAGAGAACCAGGATGAACAAAGAAGGAGACATGCAAGAGTAGCACTGCCTTGAGGTGGAAGGAAAGCACAGACACTTCAAGCACAATCCACCACCATGTGCAAGAAAACCAAGCTAAAGAGAAAAGAGGCAAGAGCTCAGCATCCCCTCAAATATGGACACACCTGCAAACTTCCAAACAGACTAAGATCAGTCCCAAGGGAGTATAAGCCAGGACTTTGCTCTTTTGATGAGTCTTGTAGTTTCTGCTATATTTCAACAGCAAAGCATCAGAATCAAGGTACTTCTTCAGAGCCTGAACTATTATTTCTCTTTGGGATACAACAGTTGACTGAAATCAACATTCAGTCTCTAAGGATGCAAAATCAACGTGAACAAAGCTGTGTTACTTTGGCAAATTCAAGAGCTGTGCCAATCACTGCAGCTTTTCATCTTACCTTAAGGTGCATAAATATTCCTCTATTAATCATCGTCAACCCCCTCCTTGTTTCACTACTCAGCTTTAGACAGAGATTGCTAAGCACTTGGAGAGATTGCTGCTGGTAAAACATTGCTGGAATGGTTTCCAGTCCTCCACCTTGGAGAAGAAGAGACTTAGGACTCATCTAGAAAGTAGTCAGCTCTTGCTCAAATAGATCAATGGCAAGTCAGTAACAACTTCCAAAACAGAGAACTGGAGTCCTAGCAAGTAGGACAGCCTTCACATCTGAAAGTGACATGTCAATATCACAATGAAACCTTGCATTTATATATCATTTCACCTCCAAACACACCAGATCATATGAAGTTATGGTCATCTTGACACCAGGTCATCTTGGCATTATTATCCCTCTTTTAAAGATGAAGTTATTTACCAAGATCCTGGACCTGTAAGGGGTTTCCGAGATGACCCTACCCTGACACCAATGGCAAGAGTGTACGTCACTTTGCAGGATGACCAATCGTGCCAAAGACAGAGATGGCAGTGCCCAGAATACAAATTTTAACTCCAGAAAGCAGATCCATTCAGGAAAGCAATTAGACATGTTCTTAAACTTGACCATGTTTTTTTCTGTTCCTGGAAGAGAATAAAGATTCCTCATTACCAGTCTTTTGCTCAAAGCATTATTCTCAACATTAAGAATGATGTTGTTAAAAACTTGAGGAAATAGTTCTTTCAGATCAATCTAGAGGGCAATTTCATCTTGGATTCTGCTGTTGCTATTGAAATCAGTGAGAATTTTACCATTAATTTCAACATGATAACGATCAAGCTCTTAATGCACACACAAACTTTTAATTAACTAAGGTAAAAGAATTAGGCTATTGTTTGCTTTGCACCCGTCTGAGATTTTTTGCCCTACAATACCTTTCATTTTACTTCAGCGACTGACAGGTGTTCTGAACAGTCTGTGTTTTTACATCTTAAAGCTAAGTTTTTTGACACTTATAAAAAACCTCTCCAAAGACATTTGCCAGGTTTGAGACTCTTTTTAACAGACATTTAGTAACAGTTGCAAGTTGATCACAACAGTCTGAAACCAACTACAGGCAATGACTGCTTTTATCAAAGAAAATAAAATGACCACAATTATATTAAATCACATTCTCTTATACCTGGAACTTGAAATTGGAACTGTGCTGAATGGAACAGATAGCACACAGATGCTAATGTAATGTACACTAATACTTGAAATTAAAAGCCACAAATTACACCAGTCATCTTTATTTACATAAGTAACTGTTGGTCATTTAATCATTTGTTAATGCACATATCAAGGCAAGACATCTCCATGTCAAACATTATATTATTTCCATAGGCCTGTCCAAATCCCAGTTTAGGTAAACTAATGATACTCGACTAAGTTAAATTCCCCCTGTTTTTTGATCTGATGTGCTGTTTTCTTCCCTTCAGCTTATATGCTGTTATGGCATGTTGCTATATTTAGCGTTACCAAATACTTTGAGATGCTGTCCTCACATTGTCATAGCAGGTGAGGTCCTCCTTACAGTAAAATAACACCACGCTGCTGTCTAGGAAGCTACACTAAATAGCTTCAGGCTGAAAAGTTGACCCATTGGGTTTAGATATACAAAAGACTTAATTGGTATAATGTAATAGCAAGGAGAGTAAACAAATGACAAAAAAACCAAATCATGTTCTCATAGCAAGTGTTGCTCAACCTCACTGCAAAACAGATACATTTCTGGCGTGTTTAGGAAGATAAGCATTAAGATCCTGATTGTAATGCCAGTGTTTGGGGTTGTTAGTCATACTAAAAATCACAGCTTTGGTTGTGATTTAGTTACTCTTTAAGATTACTCTAAGTTACTCTAAGATTACTAAGTTACTTAGTAACTTGCTGGAGAAACCTTTTACAAAAAAAAAAAATTATATACGTGATATATATTTGAGCTGCCATCCTCAGAGCTTGCTAGCACATGAACTCCCTTGAAGGATGGAGCAATTGTGAAGCAAGCTTACACAAGACTCCACAACTCGGCAGGGCATGGACCACTCTCCGCACAACCTGAGGGGATGCTAAAGGCACTGATCACCCTGCAGGTATATTCTAGATTAAAGCAGCATGAAACAGTTTACAGGAGTCTTTATTTCAAGTAAATCACTGTCCCACAATCCAGTCTAAACCTTTCCACAACCTTTGTATCTCTACACACACACACACACACACACTTGTATGCACTTGTCAGCAAATTAAGCCACAGACCTACAGTGTTTATCCTTCCATACTGCACAAATAATTACATGACCATTGCATATGATACAAGGCCTGCCTTTTCTGATTATCTTCCCTCCCTGCTTAACTTAGCTCTTCAAAGGTTAATGTCTTCAAAAATATGCATTTTTTAGCACATTCCTATAGAGAGAAAAAAAACCACCCAACTTTGTTAGAAACAGTTAAGTTTGAAACCATGGTAGCAGAAACCAGAGAGCAAAAAGCAAACCCTGTAAATTTCTGAATAAAATGTAACAGAGTCTGCATATTAAGACAGGATTCTCCACTGTTTTCCCATACAGTTGCCTAATATCCTGCCCTGCCTAATTCTCCTTCTGTGTTCTCCCTACTGTCAATGGGGACAGAGAGGCAACAGAGCAGCTTTAGAAATTTGTGTCAGGGAGAAAGGATCAATTGATTTTTAAAGATTCCTGGCTCTCTCTACTGGTCACAGAGAGAGCTTAAGTAATTTACTCAGACTGGAGAGTCAACTTTTACTAAGCTTGTAAAGGAAAAGCACCTCCCTGAAAGATTTACTAAAAGGTTTGCCGTTTAGATGAGCTTACGAGTTTCTTCAGAAAGGCAGTACGTAGATCATAGAATAGTTTGGATTGGAAGAGACCTTAGAGGTCATCTAGTCCAACCCCCCCGCAGTGAGCAGGGACAGCTTCAACTAGACCAGGTTGCTCAGACCCCATCCAGCCTGACCTGGAATGTTGCCAGGGATGGGGCATCTACCACCTCTCTGGGCAACCTGGGCCAGGGTTTCACCAACCTCATTGTGAAATATTTCTTCCTTATACCTAGTCTGAATCTACTCTCTTTCAGTTTAAAACCATTACCCCTTGTCCTATTGCAACAGGCCCTGCTAAAAAGTCTGTCCCCATCTTTCTTGTAAGCCCCCTTTAAGTACTGGAAGGCTGCAGTAAGGTCTCCCCAGAGCCTTCTCTTCTCCAGGCTGAACAACCCCAACTCTTTCAGCCTTTTTTCACAGAAGAGGTGCTCTATCCCTCTGATCATTTTTGTGGCCCTCCTCTGGACCCACTCCCACAGGTCCATGTTTTTCCTGTGCTGAGGGCTCCAGAGCTGGACACAGTACTGTAGGTAGGGTGTCCCCAGAGCACAGCAGAGGGACAGAATCCCTCCCTCAATCTGCTGGCCATGTTTCTTGATGCAGTTTAGGATATGTTTGGCCTTCTGGGCTATGAGCACACATTGCCAGCTCATGTCCAACTTTTCATCCACCAGTACCTCAAAGTCCTTCTCAACAGGGCTGCTCTCAATCCTTTCATCCCCCAGCCTGTATTGATATCAGGGGTTGCCCCAATCCAGGCACAGGACCCTGCACTTGGCCTTGTTGAACCTCATGAGGTTCACACAGGCCCATCCCTTGAGTTCGTCCAGGTCCCTTGGGCATGTCAACTGCAACACTCATCGTCATCTGCAAATTTGCTGGGGGTGCACTCAATCTCACGGTGTGTGTCACTGATGAAGGTATTAAACAGTACTGGTCCCAATACAGACCCCTGAGGGACACTGCTTGTCACTGATCCCCATGGGGACATTGAGCCATTGACAACTACCCCCTGGGTGCAACCATCCAACCAGTTCCTCATCCGATGAACAGTCAACCCATCAAATCCATATCTCTCCAATGTAGGGAGAAGGTTGTTGTGGGGGACCATGTCAAAGGCCTTACAGAAGTCCAGATAGATGACATTGGTAGCTCTTCCCTTGTCCACTGATGTAGTCACTCCATCATAGAAGGCCACTAGGTTGGTCAGGCAGGACTTGCCCTTGGTGAAGCCATGCTGGCTGTCTCGGAATTTCTCCCTGTCCTCCATGTGCCTTAGCATAGCTTCTAGGAGGATCTGTTCCATGATCTTTCCAGGCACAGAAGTGAGGCTGATGGCTCAGTAGTTCCTCGAGTTCTCCTTGGTATCTTTTTAAAAAATGGGTGCAATGTTTCCCTTTTTCCAGTCTCCAGGGACTTCACCTGTCTGCCATGATTTTTCAAATATCTTCAGAGTGGTCTGGCAACTACGTCAGCCAATTACCTCAGGACTCTGGGATGCATCTGTCAGATCCCATAGACTTGTGTATGTTCAGGCTCCTGAGGTGGTCTGGAACCTGATCTACAGATATACTACGTGCAACTGCACACAGTCAGTATCACCCCTCAGCTCTACTTTCTCTCCTTTTGCCTTTACTTGGGAAGGGAAGTTTGGAAAGATTTCTTGGGCAAGATTATGTTTCAGTATCTCAGTCATGAGACTGGGTCCTTCAGAAGATTAGAAGGTTAAAAAGAGCTTGTTTGCATGGTTTCCTAAGGAAAAGATGCAAGTGTCTTCTCAATATATGTTCGGACCTTAAAATAAGACTTGTTGGGAGGCTTTGCCTGCATAACAGATAGACTGTGCTATCAAAGGTGAAAACTGCATTCCTGGTTCCCTTTCAACAGTTTTTTTGAAGGGGATGGGAGAGGGAATCTTCAGAACACATTGGGTGTAAAACTCCAATTAAGTTATTTTCTCATTATTCTATTTGCTTTATAACTCACTGGTTTGTAATATACACACCTAGCCACTGCTTGAACAGACCAAGTATTATTTGAGGTCACTGTACCAAGGAAGCAATGGCTTGTATAACTCTGTTTTCCCTGATTTCCTGCAGAATCCCTCAAATCCCCCTCTTCAAAGGTATCATTTGCTATTGATCTCTGCTGTAGCAGAAAGCATATCCTAACACACATCCCCAAAGAAAAGCTGAAAATTAGAACAGGCTGGAAAACAAGAATTCCCTTTTGCTAAACAGGCTGAGATTTGAACTTGTTCTGTACCCAGTAAAGGAGAGGAGAAATTGTCCCACCAGACAATGTTTACAATCTGCATCTGAGATGCACAAGAGCCAACCTGAAGTCTCTAGCGGGCCTGCCCACAGCAGCTTTCTGAACCTGTCTCTTGCACGCTGGTTGGATGTCTGACATTGAGACTATGGATTCAACCATTCCTAATGCCTCTCATTACAGCTCTTCCAATTAGTATAAAAAATTAACTACTCCTTGGCCCAGAAACAGCATCATGCAATGTTTGGATTTGGTCTTTGGTCTCCCATGTCACAGGTAAGAGGCTGAATCACCTGGCTGTGTTTATTGAAAATGCCAGAAGAGTTTAAGAGAAAGGCAGACTACAGACTGCTGGATGAAGACACTGTTTGGCATTAGGAAGGTGCAGATAGAAAACTGCTTTCTGGTTTAGGACTTTAATGCCAGTTTCTTATATTTCATAACCTAAACAATGGAGTCCTGGTAATGTTGGAGTGAGGTCATATCTCTACCTAAGTATCCAGGACCTTGCTGAAAAATGTCCTATTTTGCTGAATCAGTGGTTTTCAATGAGTGTTCAAAGGTTGAAGAGAATCAAAATTTTGTGAGCCACCATAGTGCAGTTTTGAATAGTCTCCTCTGGCAAATTGCATATTTATATATAAGTTGCCTAGAGCAGTGCAGTACCAGTTCAATAGCATGCAGTAAAAATGACATCAGTCCCAGGATTTACACATAAGTCACCTTCCCTTGTCCACTCTTAAGCAGATGGTTTAAGGGAGCCCAGACACTGGGAAAGGAGCTACACAGTTTATCCAGGTGTCCCAAGACAAAAAGAGAAGAGAAACAAATATAATCTGCTGCTGCAGTCTGTTTTGGAAGGAATTTCTGAGCTGAGGTAGGCTGAAGCCAGGCAAGGACAGGCAAGAATACCCATAGTAACTTCAAATCCTGACAAAGTGCCTTGGGGAACTTTTGTACCTTGATGAGCAGCATGCGTTTTAAAAGGCTTTGCGTTTGTTGTTTGTCTTGTTCAAGATCTCTTTGGATTCTGGTGGCTGTGGTTTTATTAAAAACTACCCCTATTGTTGTGAGGGCTCCTGAGCTGATGGCCTCGGGTCGAACGCATGCCTTTACAAGTGGCTTGAAATCACTCACTGTCACACTGGCTCTTCTGTTTCATTTTCTGCTTACTGAGCACAGAGCGGAGATGGATGCTTTCACTAGGTCTGTCACCTGCAAAGCCTTGGAGGGAGCGCCCAGAAATAGACACGGTGATTTTTCTTTCTGCCCTACTGATCCCAGTGGAAGCCAACTTTTTCGTAAACCTCCTAGAATATTCTATGGTTAAGGGAAACAGATCATCTCGCCTATCATTTTGCACATTAACTCCACATGTATGCTTTCAACCAACACTCAGTATGGAGATGGCTCTTTCACTTGAAGGTAGCCAGAGATACATTGTGCCATTTCCCAGGTGACTCCAGCATTTGCCCCACACTCTGCTTCCAGAAAAGTTCCGAACCATCCCGCTGACAATGGGAACAGAGACTCATTCAGTGTTAACCTTGCAATAGCCTTCCCAGTTCCTCGTTATCTCACATTTTTCTTTACTTATTTTTCCCTTTGAATTTGTGTGATGCTAGCATTCAAAGCTGGCTCCCTTTTTCTTCCTCCTCATGACAATCTATCAGTGAATGATCTTGGAGGTGTACAATGCTCAGAGCACATACCCATCAGGTGCCTCTATGAAGAAAGAAAAGCCAAGCAACTTCTCTAGATTTTCATCAGATAGTGTTAAGTTCAAAACGAACAGAGAATAGCAATTTTTATTTTCTCTGGGTATACAGAGTTAAAGATCTGGAGCTCTATAAAGAAAAGAAAAGAAAAGTGAGAGAGCTCTTCATAGAGCCCCAAAGATGGAAAGAAATGGGAGAACAGAGATGATGACTCTGAGAAATCTCGAGTGAATAACCTGTTGTTCTGGATAAGACCAGGTCAGAAAAGAGCCACTCTTTATGCTGATGCTCCTTACCAAGAGGTACACCAGAGTCCTTGGCATTGAATCCATGGTACTGGGAGAGGTGCTACCTCTATGTTGTGCCCTCACTGCAGATTAGTGAACTACAAAGTCTTGCTGATTTCCTTAAGCATAAAGTGCAACCAGAAGGGACAAGTTTCCCCCAGCGTTAGGGTTGCCTTTTTCCATGTATTCCAGCCCACAGAAATTTTAAACATTCCCTCCATAATACTTATTCTTTCTGTATAATTTTTGTTAATTTCTTGTTTCACAAAAATTGCATGGATCATGAGATCAGAACTCCAAGTTAAGTCAAATTTTTCTAAACTCTCTGACAAAGAAAAACTCTTCACTTCTGACTTTAACAAAAAAGAAGGTAGTTTACTTTCTAATTTGTTCTTTTTCTTCTTCTATATACCATCTCCGTGTGTGGCAGTCACTACTGATTGTGATGCAGGGTTTGTTGGTTTAGGGGTTTCTTTTTGGTGATGTGTAATTTTTTTATTAAGATTAAGTTGAAAATCAAGAAGGTGGCAATTTAGAAGCAAAAACCTAAAAATATTATTTCCATTCACATGAAATTCCAGGTCCCCTAGATATTTTAGCACTGTTTCTCAAGCTGGTCTTAGTCACAGTAACTGCATAACTGATCGTCTCTGACAGCTAATATTTTGACCTTTTTTCATAAAACAAAGAGTTCGTCTTCCAGTTTACCAAGAAAAAAGACATCAAATTTAATTAAGAAATTAAGCAATTGGATATCATTACAATATTTTTTTTTGGTAAAGGAAAAATTATCTCAAAACCAGTCTCAAAGAACATCAGGGACCAGTGGAAATGATTATATTTTTAGATTTAAGAAAGCATCTTTGCTGAGGTTCTGGAAACTTTGAGAGAAGAACACTTCGAGAGAAGAACAGTGATTGGTATGCAGACGGAGGACTGAGAAGAATGCAGAAGCCCAAAATTATGTTCACTGCAACTACAAAGGGGAAAAAAGATAGGAGACAGCGAAAAGCTGTTGCAGAAGATGCCTTTTAGGGCACTTGGTACATAGAGTGAGAGAATAGTCAAGATGAAGTGGTGACCATTTATAAATCAAACTTGTCATAGAGGTACTTTAAATAGTTTCAATATTTTGGCTTCTATTGAATAACCCTGTCCCATCTGCTTGTTTCAGTGGCAAAAAATGGAACTCCTCTTTCAATTCATACTGTAGCTCTACTGGAGCTGTAGAAGAGCAACTAGAGTTTAGCCTGCTTCATGCATCATTGACAAAGTTGTCAGATGAGTCCCTGGGCAGCAGATTCTTTATTAGTGGTGATAATGTGAGAAGCAGAAGGGAACACAGCTTGACTTGCAGGGCCCAGGCTGAATTCCCATTTAGAAAAATAATCCCTTTACTCATAAACTGAGCAAATCTGATAATGAGTCATCAATAGAAAACAAATGGGGAACCCCTGCAATTGACCATAAAGGGGTCCATCTGACTCCACAGAACCTGCAGTAAGCAGTAAAGAGAGGAAGGGAGGGTTCAGTGGGATCAAATTCAGGTGGATCGTACAGCAGGTATGTACTTTCTGTACGCTAAAATATTTCAGAAAACCGTGGAAAAATCATCAGTTATTAGTGTGCAGTTGGTATGAGAAAAACAAAGAGTGGACACAGCTGAGATGTAATCCTACCTTGCTACTCACCTGAAAAGGTCAGTAGTCAAGGATGGCGACTATCTTCAAAGTGAGGAAGAGACATCGGAACTTGACCACCTGATCTATGCATGGGGAGGTTTTTAAATGGGGAAAAGAGAATGAGTCCATTTGCAACAAAGAGCATTCGCTTCCAAGAGTCTTGCAGAGAGAAAATCTGAACAACAAATAAGTTTGTTTAGCTACAAATTCACAACTACAAAAATGTTGGATTTTGAATATTTTGCAAAAATAAGAAAAAGAGCTCTGCCAGCATCCATGGCTCAGCTACTCAAAGTCACCACTGAAGAGGAAGCCTTAGGAAGTAGGAAAGGAACAGAAAATTCCTAGGGGATTTGTCCCCATTACGGAGCTAGAAACGAGGAGTTCCACCTACAGGTTAGTGTCTGTTCTCCATAAGGCTCTGGAGGGGTCAAGGGTTTTGCTGTGGGAAGAGGAGTCAAGCTCCAGGTAAGAACCACATTTTCTGGTGCAAAATGGTGTGTGCAGCCATAATCAAAAAAGGTGAGATTTTGATTTGGTTTCCCTTTGCTTTTCAGCTTAAGGATGACAGTTTCAAATCCACAGTGACATTTTATTCCATCCAACTTTTCTACCTGGAACAGACAGTGCTACTGCACTGTTGAGTCAAAGTTTAACTGCTTCTCAGACTGCATCTCAATGCAGTTAGCAGCCCTCCATCCTCAATCCGCTGTTGCAATGCTTGACATGACAAGTGCTCTGTGGAGATCTGACAACTTCAATAGCACAGAAAAACAGTCTAAAACCCAGCTATAGCTACTTTTCAGATGAATATGATCTATTTAGTTAGTGTGTTTTACTAGCCAATGTTTGAATAGGCAGAACTCTGCACAGCAGAAAATTTCAATCATAAAGCTCTCTCCCGTACTGTACTTTGTAGTTATAATCCCTACAGAACTAATTAATTGAACCAGGAGAAGTACAGACTAAAGTTTATTTTGTCCTACACCACTAAGAAGTCATACATGTGGACTCTTTCCATCCTACATGCCAGAGCACCTAAATCAGGCTGAATGATGACATCATACTCCTCAGCACTAGGCAGAAGTCCCGGTTAACTATCCTAGGGATATATACTGTACCCTGTCCTCAGGGGTCTGTTAGTCATCATGGACAAGTTGTTGCTTACTGTATAAAATAATATAAATCCTGCATAATGACTTGCAGTGTCTAAGAAACAGGGTTTAGGAGTGCACGCTCTAAAGCTGCAGTCCTGAGTGACTTCTGGTGTGTCCACAGTAGTGTTTTAGTTTGGAGCAAGGTGCACTTTTGAAGTGAAACTCCAGACCACCCCCACTTAGTATGTTTTGCTTCATGGCACAGAGCTGTCTTGGTGCGCACAAACCGAACCACCTGCAGAGAAAACTAAATCAGGACACATGCTCCAGAAACTCTTCAGATGTTCTCCAGCTGCTGATCAGCATTCAGTTCATGGGAACAGATTAGAGTTACTGCAAAATGATCCTCCCCTCCCCATACCTCTGAAAATGCACGTTGTGCAGAGGTCACAGCACCAACCATTCATCTTTCTGAACCTGCTTCTGTTGGGTCACAATACTTGGTAATACAGGCACAATTGTTGTGATGCCCATGGGCATATCTGGAGAGTAAGCTTAAGGAGGACTGTAGCATGTCTTGAGGATAGCTCAGGATAGCTGTCATCAAGGATGGGTGTCATATGTGTCACCTCCTACTTGTTGCAAGTAAGCAACAACCCTCTTCCCACAAAGTTTTAGGTAACAGCCAGTGTGGTTAACAAAGCCCTTTGCCTTTACTACTGTTCTTACCAAGGATCCTGGTAAAGACCACAAACACGCCTTCATTTGCAGTTTATACATGTCAAGAGCATTTACCCAGACAATTTGCTCTTTATGCCTCCTCCAAATTTTTTCCAGCCTTCCGTAAGCCAATATAGAGGAGAACTCCCCTCCACTTTAGAATGACTTCCTTACTGCAAGGCTAGGTCCACGTCAGAGTTTTGTGTTTTAAACTGGATGTTTGGGGAAATGGACTTTATGCTCCTAGCTTTCTGTGTTTTGGGCAAGTCACACAAATTCTATGCATCTCTTTTTCAGCTCTTCAAAATAAAGGTAATCATTCTTCCAAACCTCTGTAAAGCAGCCAGAAGCTACTATAGCAATGTTGAAGTTTACTAGTATCCCAAAGGTTTGCAGTCTCCCAATGAAAATCTTAGCTCAACAGATTGTGGATCTTTCAATTTCTGTCCAAAAATGCTTCAAGAAAATTATCTCATAACAATAAATCCATATTTTCAGTACTGAAAACTTTGTCCTAGCTGGAAGGCAAAATTACAAAATTATGCCAAAGTGAAAAATATTTCAGGAACTTAAATAAAAGAACCTTTTCAGTTTTCCCATGCACATTATAGAGAGGTAATTTTTTCTATTTAATCTCAGCCAGTTTGCCCATTTCTCAGTCAGCAGAGACACACAGGGGATCAATTCACATTTGTGCAGGGTCTTTCTACCTACTGTGTTTAATTTTTCTGTCCAAAGCCATCATTTAAATAAATAATTAAAAACCTTTATTCCTTCATCTGTGTTCCAAGCTACAACTTGTTTTCATTAAAAACAGCAAAGGTTTTTCTGGGTAGGTTGCACCTTTAAACCTAGAAATTAATCACTGATAGGCACTCCTGCTGTCAAGCAACCTTGCATTTCCCTAGCTGAAGCCTAAATAAGACAAAATCCATTCAGAGACCATTATAAAACCATGTTTTGAACTCCTCATTGGTGTATATTTTTTATCTTTTTCTGCTTTAACCAAGTCCTTTATTATTTGGATGTTTCTCTAATTCACCTTGAACTCTTCGCTTCGGCAGAGAAAAATCCATCAGCATTTGCTTTTCCCCTTTTCGTTTCCCTTGAACAAATATTCCTCATTTATCTCAAACTGTCTTTTTCCAATCAGTCTCACAAAAAGTCACTCAAAACGTGTCGCACAGGTATTTGACAACAAACTCTTTGTTCGAAGATTTTTACTTCCATCTGTGATTCTGAACCTTCCCAGAGCTATTTTGAGGGCTGGGGTTTTGTTGCTGTTGTATGGGGTTTTTTTGTACATGTTATTTTTTTAATTGTGCCATAAATTTTTAAGTAGGTTCTTGAATGAACTCATTGGAGAGTTCTCCCAGTGACTGGCCCTAAGGATTTGTCAGTCATTGTATTTTCACTGCCCTAATCTGCTTGAAACCTTTGAGCTAGTTAAAACTTAACTTAAGGCTCCTTCCACACATGGCTGTCTCCAAACAAATTGTGCTTTTTGAATTGCAAGGCGTTCCCTCCCTATAGCCACACAAATTGTTTCTAATACTATAACTGCCATTGGTACTTAGGAAGATACTCCGTAATTACGGGATGTATACTGTGGATGTCCTTTTGTAGGCAGTAACCAAATGACACTGTCAGCCAGTAAAAATTTGACTCATACTTGCAATGGGTTTTTTCCTAGTTGTCGTTCTCTCTCTTTTCTCAGAAGGGCAATTTATGTACCATAAACAGTCGTCACAGCTCACCAGAGCTGGAAATCTGAGCAGGAGTAGGACCCTCTTGCACCTGTATTTTTCCTGTTTGATTCTTATTGGGGAGGCTATGTGGTTATTATGGCCACGTGAACATTCGTATGCATGCACATGAGCACACACACGCCCTACAATAGCTACCATTTCAAAACATAACCATTATATACTCACTTGCAACAGCCTACTACTTACAGTGCAGAGGACTGCTGTGTCATTTCTAACATCGCTCCATGGCAAGGATGGGGAGATGATGATTTCTTAATGACCGCTGCCATATATGTATGTACAAAACAACTGGATATAATTATAAATGGTTATGTACAAATAAGAGGACTATTTTGAGCTTAAGTCATTCCATTGCAGGAGTTTGAAGTTCTGTTAGTAACACCTTGCAGATAAGAAACACAGACAAGGCTTAGCCAATGCTACAAAGTTTTGCTGGCATCTCATTTAGGAGCATGACACAACTCTTTCCTGCAGTTTCCCATGGAAGAGGCTGGACAGATCCTTAAAATGGGTTACAGCAATGCAGATTGGGGCTCTGCAAGGGCAGCTTGGTTTCTGCGCTCATTCAGGCATTTCACTTCTCTAAGGATCTCTCTGAACTGCCACAATGTGCCTGTGAAGAGAGTAGTGCCCATCACTGGGAATTGGAGGGAGAGCTTTTCCTCTTGCACACTCTTCAACAACCACATATATCCAAGACATGAGCTAAGAATAGCTCCCATCACTGCTGGCTCGCTGTGTGCTTTCTTGAAGATCAGCTTGGAAAGTACTATTAATCCTCGCTTAGTTTCCTGTTTTAGAAATGGGAAGCTGCTCTGAAAAAGATGGTCATATAATTTTTCATCATTGTGGCTCTCTCCAGTCCCTTCCATTGAAACAACTGGTTCTTAGCGCTTTATTTTTCTCCTGCTTTGTGGCTTCTCTAGCGTGGGCACACCCTTTAACCATGTTAAAAGAATTTCATATTCTTTAAAGTAAAAAAAAAAAATATATAATTAAAACCAAAATTTTTATTGCTGTTTTTCTCAGCTACTGGCTTTTAAATAGATAATCTCATCTTCTAAGCTGCTTGCTCGGATAAATGTCCATTAATATGTCCAAAATGGTTTGTGATTTTGTAGGTTGCAATTAAAACAAATGGCAGAAGGAAGCAATTCTGTAAATAACTAGAGAAATGCGCTCCCCTCTTTAGTGTGCTCATAGTTTTTATCATGAGCAACGTCCAAATCACAAACCCCCCTCCGAGACCAAAGTTCTCACCTTATAAGCTTCTTTTATCTCTAACGACCTTTTTGATATACATATCCTAACTGCTCTGGGGACATATAGAGGAGTCTTAGCATAACCTGACTATACTCATTGTCCTGAACTTCCACCAAGCTGTCTACACTGGGGACAGAGCTAAATTATATACCTCTTTTCACCTTGCAAATCTCATGGTATCTTAGCAGAGAAAACCAGGCTTTGGTTTTATACCACATTTCGTACCCAAGATATCGCAAAGGTTCTTTGCAACAAGTAGCCTAATAGTGATGACCCAGAATCCATATCAGCAGATGAGTTAGTTAGAAATTCAGTCTCCAACTGATGTCTGGTAGCAACGGCCACCTGAGATCGCTGGACCCTGGATCTAGGCTTTTTCCTAGAAGAGATATTGGCTGTAATGATACTTTTCCAATATTTTTCTTTTCATAGGTTTTTTAACATCCAGTGAGTTGCTTACAAAAGGCACTCAGAAATTTAATTATACATTGAGAAGATGTAATCTTTAGCAGAGCAGTACTATGACTCCTTCATTCCATGTGTTCTTTGTTACTAGCACCTCACACTGAATCTGAATCGTAGCACAAAAATTGAAGCCGCAAAACTTCCGGGTGGGAAGGAAGAGGAAAGCAGAACCTCATGTAAACATTTAGGCCACTGTTCCCATTCTTCTTCTCCTACATGCTCAATTCATCAAGCCCTTTGTCAGACATGTATAAATCAGTAGATTAAATTATGACATGGCACAGCATCTAATCATGTCTGGCATTCCAGTCATAACAACCATATCTTTGAAAACAGATCCTGACCAGCAATTAGGTCATGAGTGCAGCTACCATGATTTGGTATAACAAAACAGTTTTCCTTCTTGCTGTTGACTTTCCTTTGGTTTACCTTCTAATAATTTCCTACAATGCTAAGTGTTGAATGCATTACCAACACCTTGATACCTCTAAATTACCTCTCTTTTTTTTCCCCTCTTAGATATTTATACACTGAATTAAAATCACAGTAGGACATCTATGTCTTTGCTTCTGCTTGCCAAGATTTAAGTTGCCTCTCTCATCTGCTGATAGATGCACGTAGCATAATGCAAGCAGGATATTAAAAAGCTAATTCTTTTCTTTCCCCCCTTTAACTATCTTGTTTTTTTTCCAAGGATCAACTAACTCAAGTAGCTCTTTTGTATTCTTTTATTAGCTTGCAGCATGCTTTGTTAAGTATGACATGTCAACACTATTTAAAAATGAACAAGAGTGGCCATGATGAATGTGTTTTTTAAAAAAGACTAATCCACCATTTAGTTTGATTTCCCCTTTCTGGTTATGACTGGTTTTTTAAGTGGGCAAATGGCAAAATGACTTAGGAGATTTATGGAAAAACGACAATTAAAATAGCAAGCACTCAGCTTGTGCCTATAAAAAAATGACTAGAAAATTTAGGTTGACTTGTAGATCCTGAAGTAAAGTGTATTTTGAGTGACTGTGTGCTATAGGGATAATTCAGTCTTATTTGGGCACTACTTGAATTTCCACTAAAGAGAGTCTGCTAAATCTCTTATCGTCCTGATCTTGCAGCAGAAGAACGTGAGATACAAAAACCAGTGGTGATCCACTGTTACCATCCATGCTGGGTTATTAGTGTTGCACCTGTGCATTGAGAGTCAAGCACCATCAGTTCAAAATGGCAGCACACACAGTGCTGGGCTTGCAGCTGGGACAACACAAAATGATGGGCAATGCTGGATCAGTTGCTACAGGCTTTTTTCCCCAGGGGTTTCCATTCATGCTAACAATTCTCTGGTGTAAAAATGCAATGGCTCCACCGTATTTCACCTGACCTTCATCAGCAAAGGATCTGACATGAAGAAGTTAAAGATGGGAATAAACAGAGGAACTGAAAAACAGGTAACAGTGCTGATGTTGAAGGTCATCTAGTCTGACATTCTTACTCAGAGCAGGTCAGCTAAAGCAGGTTGCCCAGGACCATGTCCAGTCAGGTTTTGAATATCTCCAAAGATGGAGACAACTGCTCTGGGCAACCTGTTTCTGTAGGACACTCCAGTAGGATGTCATCCTGTACCTTTGCAGACATGCGAAAATAAATAGATAAAGCACCAGAAGTAGTACCAAGCATGTACATGCATTCCTTTCTCTGGGAAACTGTCCTCACCCAGACTATAAAAATCTTAAGTTTAATAGTTAGAGATTATAATGGGAATGCCATCAGCAAATTTGTTCCTGGTCTACAGATCATTTGCAAAGAGTTTGTCCAACTGATTCCCTATTCACAGTTCATGCTCTGATGCTTTGTTACACAACTCAACATATTTGCTTCTGGGTGATTTATGTAGTTCTTCATCCTGGCACAAAATCTAAACAGGAAATTTTACACTACGTGAAGTATTGTTTCAGTCTATGTGCATTTCGGCTTGACATTTGCCTTACACCGTAATAGAAGACCTCAAGCACTCAAATGATTGTGAAAGGCAGACACAAATGGCTTGCAAAGAAAACCATTAAACTTGAATTCACACTCAAATGTGAACAAATATCAGAAAAACTGACCCTAGAATTCACTGAGCACTCACTAATCAATGTTTGGGAAGTGTATTTGCTTATGGTCCTCTTTGGGCAGTGTGTGATTTTGAAAAATGCCTTGGTTTTCTTCCAGTTCTGCTTCTTCTAATTTGCAGCAGAAGAGCTTAGTAACAACTGCTGTATGTTTGCCCCGTAGGTTGCTCCTGCCCCTCTCTCGCTCAGAGACCTTATCCCTTCCATTGCCCAGCTCCCCAACACAAGAGGAAGAAATTCCTGAAGTCATTCAGGAATTTCACTGAACAAATTCTCTGTTATTTTGAGGAACTAAGACATGTCCCATGAGCAGTTCTGGGTGCATAATATAGCTGTGGCTTTTAGTCTTTTAGGCTACTAGTTTGTTTCAAAGCATGAGGCAGTGAAGACCGTGTTGGCACATGTAGCATGTGTGTCCTGGCAGCTGACCTGGATCTCTAGCCCGTGGCTGCCCACAGCTGTGTTAGGCAGGACCTGGTGCCCAGGGCTCCAGATAACGCTGCCTCATGATACTTTGGGCACAGTGTTTCCTGGTCCAGTTGCCCTTTTCTGTCAAGAGCACCTTCATATAATTTAATACAGAATTGCCTTTTTAATGAACCCACTGCTTTCTATTTTGCAGTCTGTGTAGCAGAGGTCAAAAAAACATCTTCCTAGCATTAGTAGTCTTCATGCATTTTTATGTAACTGTCAAGTTCATCTAATCAAATAAACTTTTTTTTTTGTCTAAATAAATTGAACTCTGATTCGTTCTCACCTCCCTTTTTTAGGCTGCTTACCACATTTTAGCCCAGTTTGACTTTTTCAATTCCTCACATTTGATATCTGCCATGTTTTCCTTGGATCTCCAGCCACAAAACAAGCCTGAGGTACCTATCCTGCGCAAAGCTGAGTCCCTTCTGCAGAGTACTGAGAGCCCTCGCTACACAGGGAGCAGCTCTGCTGAACAAGGACTCCACTGGCTTTGAGGTTGTGAGCTCTCATTCCCTGTTTGAATCCTTTCCTTACCTTACATTCATGAACTGCACAACCCTTCTGATTTTCTACCACCCCTTTAATGGGGCTCACCACATTCATTTTCATTTTTGTTTCCTCTATAGTTAGAAAAACTTTTTTCCCCTTCAGTTTGCATGTTACTCACTTCTGAGGCAAAAAGTCCTCTAACAACCAGTGAATAAAAATAATAATTCTAAACAGCATTTAAGATAGATAAATAAATAAGTACATACATACATGTGTAGACCTGCATCCCTACATAAGACTGACCCAAATTACTGAGTGATTAATTAAGTGATGAATGCTTTTACTCTAATTGACATTAATAGAAGCTACTAGATGTTCAGATCTATGCAAACTTAAGCCTGAATTCGGGTATTTATTTTTTACAAACTTGGCCAAACTCTACAATAAGAGAGAGAAACAAAATGAACTGAATAACATAGTATGTGCAACTTAACATTCCGTATTTGCAATGAAACCAATGGCTGGTACTTCACAACAGGCAGGAAGATTCTTCTGTGTTTAAAGGCATATGAAGAAAAAAAGACAGAGGACACTTTCATTACTGCGTTACTCAGAGCACAAGTTTCAGAAGGCATTTTTAGAAGGCTTCTACAATATTACATGGCATTACTGGCAACATTCACCGATATCATTTAAAGTTAACACAGCAAAATGGGAATTGACACATTTTTTTCTGATTTCATCCCATAAAAAAATAATAATCCTATACATCAACAGCACTTCCAGAGCAACAGTGTATAAACCAGACAGATTTGATACTGGCTTTAAATTCACAGATGATGTTCAAATGCTGCCCTGAACTATCTAAATATTTTGACAGAAAGACTGGGCTGGAAATATCATTAGGTCAGGATGGCTTGTACAATTTCACATTTCCCTCTTTCTGGTCATTTTGTAAATGAGTTGTTTTCCTTCACAGCTTATTGAAATCAGTGAGTTTTACACCTTCTTTGTCCTTAGGAATAGCCCTAGACTGAGCTTTTTCTTTGGTCTTTTGACACTTGCATTTCTGTTCCCAACAGAAACTAGGAATTATAGATGTACAGTTCTAGAGGTACCCATAGAGGCAACTGGCATTTAGGAGACCCAGGAATACTGGACTCTGGAAGGTGATAGTATCTGGGCCAGGCAGCACATCCCTCATTGAAAGCACACAGGTAAAGCAATGAAAAGAGGAGATCCCATTTCACATTTCTGCTCGTACCTGTAAAATCTACCTACCGAAGTTCAGCCATTGAAGCAAATGGATAACCTAATTGTAATTTACAACTCCACCCCAGGGGGACCGTCAGCCACCACACAGTGACTCAGTCCGTGCACAGATGGGACTTCTGTCTTGCAATGCCTGCTGCAAAAACATACTTACTTTCTGTAATGACATAACATCTTACCTTTTTCTGAGCCCCCACAGAAGAGTAAAGAAATTGCATCTCAGACATTGATCTTGTTACATGAACAATTCCCAAGTCTCCCATATCACAAATGAAGTCTCAGGAGCTCTGCAGCTAAGCGGAGCTGAACTCCCTGGCCAGGTAACCCTGTTATGTTCCCTCCTTGCAATGGGATATACTTTGCCTCACACCCCTGCTGTGACCGCAGGTGCGGGCAGACACTCCGGCGTCAGCTGAGTCTCGACCTCAGGTTTGCCTTGTAAATGGAAAAGACCAATTAGCTTTTCTTCTCTGTTTTTTTCAGTGAAACCTTACTTCATCTGATTAATCCATTGTGGGAGAGCATATGAAAGCTGTTGTGCAAGGAGGAAGCGAAGGCAAGCAGCAGTTAATATGTGGAAAAGTCAAAGGAGAAGGAGGTTTTTTAAACTTGTTTCAAAATACAAGGGGGAAAAAGACTGAAGGGAGAATGTGAACACAAAGCACATAAAAGTCCATGTTGAAGTATATCTAAAGTATAACTAGCTTCTGGAATTCACTGCTGCAGTAAGTCCACATCTGACTTAAAGATTATCATTTTGAATCTGAAAGCTTCTTTGGAGTGAATCACATTAGCTTCTATGAAAGACCACAGTGGGGAAAAAAAAAAAAAGAGACAGTGGTCTATCAGGACTCATGAATATGAGCTTAAAGACTTTCTACAAAGTTGATTTTTCAGGCCCATTGTGTAGATTTATTTCAGTTCCTGGACCATTTAGCAAATAAAGGAGCTCTGACCTTCTTTCGCGTCAGTTTAGCTGCTAGAAGTGTGTGCTTAATTCACATGCTAAAAATCCTAAGGACATTTTTATTGAGTATAATAGCACAGCAATGCAGCCACAATAACTGGTTTTTATACTGTAGGAGAATGGCTGCCTTAATTAATTTTCTCAAAACATTACCAGATATCAAACTTTATTAAACTAATCACCCATTTGTGTTATCACTCAAATGTTCTTTAAGTTATATAAATGCAATTTTAAAGTCTCTAATCTGTAATGCTCTATTTTAATTTATTGATTTATTTATTTAGTCAGAGACATGGAGGAATCTTATAGTTTAAAATTTCAGAGCTAGTTTCTACTGGGGGAAAAAAATCCTAGTGTTTTGGGGGTTTTTTTATTCTTTTTTTTTTTTCCTTTGACAATCCCCTTTATATATTACTGTCTTTAAAACAGCAGATGACCTGCCCTTCCTTTTACAGTCAGAATGGTCTTTGCAGCATCCTGATCTCGTTCATGTTGCCTTATGTGTGAATACATAGTAAAAACAGGTTACACACCTCTCTGTGGTGACAGAAGAGAGACCAAAGTCTGAACTGACGTCGTGAGCAATGTCTAAAATAGCTGTTCCTTCAGGTCCAGAAGGAGAAAAGCAGGCCAAAAAAGCTTCCATTGCTGCTGTTTATGCTGTTTGCTTTTGTAGATTAATCCAGGGCAGCTTTTTCGGTGGTCAGTGTTTAATTCCTTTGTGCACTGCTATCTTTACTTGAAAGAAAAGGTAAACCAGCTTTTTAAATAATAAATATGTTGAGTAAGATTTGCCATGCTTTGTTAAAAATGCATATGCTGTGCGTTAAAGAGGATCAAACAAAATGCAAGGCAAAAGCCTTCTTGGTAAGAGATTGGAAGGATACATACAATACGGCAATGGAGATGATGAGCTCAATTTTCATTCTTGCATTAAAATTACTTTCTTCCCCACTGTCTTTAAATTTTTCAGGAAGAGACTAGCAACTTCCCAGAGAAACAGAACTCAATCTAAAGAACATTGTTTTATAGTATCTTACTGTACTTTGGGTCATGTCACTGACTTCCATGGCTCAACATTTATGACAGAAGAACAATCCAAAATTTTAACAAAATCCAGACACCCAAAACTTCAATGTTTAGAGAGATTTCCTGATCATTTTCTTATGCCCCTGTTCTCTATTTGTAAGAAGTAAGAAGCTGCAGATTTTGTTCTCTAACTTGTATTGTGCAAGCCACCAACAATGACAGATGTTTTTTATGCTGCAGTAAGTGAGATAGCATAGATTGAAATGCTTCTTTTTTATTATTGCTTTTGATGCATGCAAATACTTTAAGAGGAATTTTAGCAATTGTCCTATTATTGCATGTCCCCTCTCCCCTTCAGATGAACTATTCATACTTTGTTGTCATAGCAATCCTTTCTCTCTCTGAAATATTTAATAACTAGTCTTGACTCCCAACTAGACAATGAATCAAGGTGTAACAAAAGCTTTATTAACTAATGTGCTTTGAGGCAAATGCATTGTTTGTATTCCACCTACACTTGCCTTGAGCTGTTGTCAATCCAGTCCAGTGATTGTAAGAAACGCCTTAGATAGTGTCCATCTCCTCTGCAGAGTGATGAGCCTCTACTTCTCTGTTATCCTGACTTTTTTCAAAGTGGCAGCAGGCAGCTGCAGAGGACTCCTCCTGCAGAGGACTCTCCATCGTGGTGGATATGGATGCGGGGGTTAGTGGGACATTGAGGATGACAGTAAGTGTCAGGTCTTAACAGAGAGAAGGGTGACAGTGGCATTTTTCACTAAGCCTGTGTCTACATTATGTACCTGTGTTGGTTTGTGTCCCATGATAAAGACGAAGTAGATCTTGATCTAACTCGTCTATTTATTTGCTCCAATCACTATGGTGACCAGCATGGACAACATTTTACATCTGTATTAGAGATCATCATAACCTTTCCACTTACCATACACCTGAGAAAGAAAAATCTGAGTGCAAGAAAGTGATCAGTGAATATGCAAATTTGAACTTTTCTTATAATTTTTACACCAGGGCATTTGGGGAATATTAGTCAGAAAGGATAAACATGCCCTTTGATTTTTATTTTCCCTAGCAGAAAGATTGCTGCTTCTTCAGCAATGGCATCACCTTATACAATAGGAGACCTGAGGTTGTATTAATGAAGATATTTTCCCTTTGACAAATGCTGGCGAGCCAGTATGGGCGACGACCAGCAGCAGAGCACTGCTCTCCTGGAACTCAGCTTCAGTGGTTCCCAGTTTCCAAGCCCAGTCTCACTCCACCCCAAAACATTTCACCCCCTGCACACTTTTTTTTAGTTCAGTAGTAAGGTACTTCAAAAATGATTTTGACTTGTTTGTGTGCATTCTACAGTCATTTCATTCAGTCTATTATTATCCTGATTTCATAGTTTATGGCAGCTGCGGTCTTCTGCATGCCATTTCTAGACCTGAGAAGGTGGTACCATACACAAGAAGGCAGGGACAACCCTGGTGTTTCAGTTCGGTTCAGTTCAGTGCAGGTGACTTTATAATCCCTTCCCACACTCACTTTGCAGTTTCACATATATCCTGTACTGGTTTCCCCTTGGCAGAAGCAGTGGACACTGTTGGTCTTAATCAGCTGACGCACTGTACTGTTGACAGAGTTGTGTGTAAGTGGTGGACAAATGATCTATAGGTTGAGTCATATGGATGTGTTCTTCTGTAGTGTTCTTAAATGAGCACTGAAGGGCCCAGCTCACAGTGTTGATATCGGCCAAAATCTACCCAATAGTCAATAAAAGCCTTTTTCTAAAAATTCAGTATTTCACCTGAAGGAGGTAAATCAGCTAATGCAACAGTCTATGAACAGTCCTTCTGGATGAGAGACCTGACAGAACTGTAAATCACTAGAGCTTCTGATGTGGGTTATAATTCAGGAATATAAGTCCATTTTCTTGGAAGAGAGTTCATGGGAATAACAAAGGCTTATATTTTAGGACACCAGCTGCCTTCAAGCCTAAGTAAGGCATCTGGGATTTTTTCCCCACCCTGCTGGGATGACAAAACCAACATCCTAGGCCAAGTCCACACAACAAAAATTTGCTTCCAGGAAGGAACGTGGAAACAGTTGTGTTCCCCAGAAGTTCTGCTACGCTGGCACAACTCCCACTAGACAAACGATGTCCTTCAGGGCAGTGGTGCCAGGAGCCAAGAGATGACCTCCTTTTTTTTCCCTTCTACTTGTGGTGTGTGTAGGGGAGAAAAGGAGTGACTTTGCCAATACAGATATCAGAAGAACTGCTGTGGAGACCAGTTGTTATCCCAAGAGATGGACATGAGGGCACACCACCTTTTCAAATTCATCCTGACACTGAAATTTTCTTTTGGCTGTTGTTATTTTACTACTTTACCCAGGATTTTGCTCATTCTGCCTTTAGTTTTGGCAGTGTCTACACCTGAATTATTCCCTTTACTCAGGGAAGGTTTCATAAGCCAAGTAGGCTCTGCCCCTGTAAAATTTATTTGCTTTTCTATCCACATGGGGAGTGGTATATTCAGCATAATTTATTAATCCTCAGTTTGGTACATATATTTGATCTAACATATGCTTCATCTATTCAATGCCCTATTGACAAGGTCCCCAGAGTCCTTTCCAGCCTTCTGAGAAGCAAATATTAAATATAAAGAAGAAAATGCATGATTGGGTTTGAGAATATTTTGTGACACTAGAGGTCATTATGGGGGGCCTATGACAAAAAAATACATTATTTTAATATTTTGTCAAAAATCATCATTTGTTGGTGTGTATCTATTTTACTTCATAAATGTGTAATGAATGGTTTCTGGGCTAGACTAAATTTCACATTTTTAGCACATTAAAACCAAAACAAATGATGTAAAAGAAGAACAATATTTTAAAATAATTCCTCTGCCTTAGACAAAATAATGAAAAAAATGCAGAAATTTAACAAAAATATATGGATGATTTAATAGACATTTCAGGATTGTTAAGCAATCATTTTCCATGCAAAATAGAATAAATAATACAGTATGCAATATGTGGCCGTGCACCAATTTGAATAAAAATCATGTCGGTTTTTAAATCACATAAAAATACAGGCCTTGTCCAGAAAAGTGTGCTAGCTTGTGAGTCCCCTAGCTGAATTTAGTCAGTCTCACTAAATCAGCTGTCATTACAAGAAAGCACATGCTTTCTTATAAAAGATATCTTGTAAAAAACTAGATAGGTTTGTCGGCCTAGACTTACCTGAAGAGTTAATCTCCTCTTTCCAGCCCAGTCCCCTAAGATGTTTTTTGATTCTTGGTCTTCTTCCAGGCCTCTCTTGATTCTTTTTTCCTGTTAGGCTTGCTTTTTTTCTCTTTCTTTTATTTTTTTTCCCCTCCAGGTCACTTACTGAATAAAGTACCAGAATGGTTTTACAATTCAACTCTTGCTCCTGTGCCCCAGGACTCCAGCAATGCAGCACCCTGGTACACTGAGTGCTTATGAGATTTTTGTGATCCAGTGAACTAAAAAGAAATTTATCTTTCTTGGAAGTCAGGTGTCCTGTTGCTTCCACGGACCCCGCAGTATCTTATAGTATCACTATTGTGAGAAAGGACTACAAGTAATCTCCTTTGCAGTGTGTCAGATGCAATCCATCAATACCTTGGCCCTTGCTAATCCTCCCAGACAGCTCCAAAGCTGTAGGATTGAGCTAAGAGCTGAAGTCTGGAAACAAGATAGTCAATAGTCTCATCTCATTCTTGTGCTGCCTGTACGGATGTGAACACAGGTCTACAGTAGGGAGCAGCCCTTCTGTGGTCTGAGATGCTCCTACCTCTCAACACACACTTCAAAATACCTTTCGTTCCAGCTTTGTTTCCAGGAAGCAACAAAGCATCTCCCCAAAACAATTCTGGGCTTCACAGCCTTCTAAATGAGTAACAAACAAGGTACGTTTCTGCGAGGAATGTGCGGTCGCAGAAACGAGTCAGGCATACACAGCTTTATTCTCCCTACCCGTGTATCCCACCCCGATCAACACCGAACCTGGCTGCAACGCCCAGGGCTGCGACCCCGCTATCTTCCTTCGCCGTGCTGCGTCTCCCGGGTGCAGCGTTCCACATGACATCCCTCTCCCTTTCTCCCCTCAGGTACGTGTGCGTGCACCAGCGGGGCAGAAAGCAGGACCCAGAGCTGCAACTTTTGAGGTCCAGTTGTCCTTAACACCACAGCAATGACACTCCAGGGCTTAAATTCAGGAAACAATGTCATCCTTTCAAGCTGCGTTCACTTTCTCCCTCAATCATTACCTGAGACACAAAGCTTTCAGTTAAAAGTCACCAGACATTTCCTAAGGGACAGCCCCTAGTTCAGGGCCTTAAAAATTCCTCCCAGAAAAGACTATGTGTGAAAATAATATGAAGAGAAGCACCACAGACTCCACATTGAGCGCCTCTGTTCTTCAGGCAGACTTATGCTTTCCCAGTCTGGAGGAGAGGCCTCCATCTGTAGCAGGCCTTTATCTATGTGTGCTGATTTTGGCTGGAATAGAGTTAATTTTCTTCACAGCAACTAGTATGGGGCTGTTTCAGGTTTGTGCTCAAAACAGTGTTGATAATACAGGAACGTCTTAGTTGCTGCTGAGCAGTGCTTACACAGAGCCAGGGGCTTTTCTGCTGCTCACCCCACCCCACCAGCGAGCAGGCTGGGGGTGCACAAGACATTGGGAGGGGACACGGCCGGGACAGCTGACCCCGACTGACCAAAGGGATGTTCCACACCATATGATGTCATGCTCAGAAATAAAAGGC